>NW_026601072.1:0-81194 GCF_029448725.1 Salvelinus fontinalis
CCAACTTGACAGAGTTTGAAGAATATATGTATATTTTTGCAAATATTGTACAATCCAGGTGTGCAAAGCTCTTAGAGATTTACCCAGAAAGACTCACAGCTGTAATCGCGATTCAAACGTGAATATTCATGTAAATTAGATATTTCTGTATTTCATCTTCAATAAATCTGCAAACATTTCCAAAAAGATGTTTTCACTTTGTCATTATGGGGTAATGTGTGTAAATGGTCGAGAAAAAATATGAATGTAATCCATTTTGATTTCAGGCTGTAACACAACAAGATGTGGAATAAGTCGACGGATATGAAAACTTTCTGAAGGCGCTGTAGCTGTTTACTTTGGCTGTATCTTAAACCAGGGACCGAAGGAAAGGAGGGATTTGACAAGAAGGATAAATTGAAGGAAGATCTGAGTAGTAGCAGAAGCTAGCTAGCAGACCTTGATCAATAACCACTCCGTTTTACAGTGGACACAAAAAAAGAAAAGAAAAAGCCATTTATAGGGCTGTAAACCTCAGTCTCTGCTTGCTGACAGTTTATCACATAATCAATACACTCATCAAAGGGGCAAGGAGGGGAGAAAATACATCATCTCATCCCCGGCTGAGGAATTTTATATACTAATTACACTCAGCAGTAGGGCTTAGGATGATACAGTCAGCGTATAGCCTCTAAGTAGGGAGAAAGAGCTGAATTGACAGGTCCGCTCGATGGTCTCTATACACGGCGGTCCACTAACACGCTAGTGGCCTCGCCCTTTCAACTCTGAGGGAGAGTAGCGGGGTGAGGGGTTAAAAGCGTTATTCTGCCTGCTCATCTCTCTGGAGGATGGAGGGGTGGGGAGGAGGGGGGAGATGAGGGAGGTGGAGGAGGGGGGAGATACGGGAGAGGGTGGGGAGGAAGGGGGAGATACGGTAGAGGGAGGTGGAGGAGGTTGGGGGTGTATTGATCAGAACAGGCTATTATCAAACAGGAAGCTGTTTATCATGTTGCCTGCTCGCTGGAGGAGCCGGCGGGCCTGTAATGGAGCGTGGCCTTCTGCCCAATGCTTTCTGTCTCTCCCTCTCTTTCTGTCTCTCCCTCAGTCTCTCCCTCTCTTTCTGTCTCTATCTCTCTCTCTCACCTGATGCATAATATTGATCCCTCCATCTCTGTCTCTCTCCGTCTCTCTCTAGTCACTTGTCCTTGTCCCTCTCCCTCCTTCTTCTTTCCGACTCCCCTGTCTCTGGAAGGTTTTTAGCCACCTGAGGCGCGATGCTGTAAGGAGGGAACTAAAGGGGGGAAGGGGGGGGGGGGGCAGGGGGCTCATCCCCCCTCATGGTTGTCAGCAGTGAAATATGGCCGCTGTTGTCTCCACAGTCCTGATGACTTTCTTTACCCGACTTTGGATGGTGGTAGTAGCCATAGTGGAGGTGGCGGCAGCGTTGCTAGCAAAGCATTATCGGCGAGGGCCTCCTGCGGGAGAGACAGCTCATCAAGCTCCCTCTTTCTGGGGAGGCAGCCAAGTGGAGTGTGACAAATCTCCATTTACTATGAGCGCTCCGGCACACAGGGGCAAGGGTAAAATTAGAAACTCCGACGCTCTGCTCCCCGCTGCTAATTCCATTTCGCGCAAATTAATAAGTGTTTTTCTTCCCTCCCCCGCCCCTCGCTCAATCGCTCTCACTCCTCTACTCTCGTTGACGAAACACATTATCCCCCCCCCCCCCCCCAAAAAAAATAAGCTCATACACTCGTAATGAGGCATTGTTAGGCAAATCCCAAGCTGGTTCCAGCATTGTTTACGGAATAAAGCTTAATTATCAGCTGTGAGAACCCTGCGCTCTGTTAGCTGCGGGGCGAGATACAACTTGTTGTTGTTGTTGTTGCTTTTCATCTCTCCCATCATACCCATTCTCCTTTTGGTGTTTGTTGTCATCATCATTATCCGCTCCTATTGGAGGAGAAAACCACTCCTGATAATTAGGTGATTCATTACAGAAATGACCCATTGTGAATTGAAACACTGCTGGTAAATTAAGAAGCAAATATATTTGTTTATTCATAGATTATAGTGGCGTAATTATCTGCTTCCTAATTCAGAAGTATATGTTCAAATGGCTTTATTAACAGACCGAATGGAAATGTTTGCATGTCAAGTGGATGGAGAGCATTACTACATATCCCTTCCGGCATTTAATGTTAATCCTTAAGTTTCGATTGTCGCACCCGTCAAAATCCGTCTAAAATAGAGATATCTGTTTTTTTTGCATAGGCTGTGTCTTATGTCTTCCACATCTGCTACAGCGTTGTTTGTCAGACCAGGAGACATCCCCCAAAAATCTGTCTTCTCGCGAAAATATTTGGAAAGATGAGATTCATGACGGTGTTCTGCATTTTGCTCTATGACCCCCACAAGCCCACGGACTCGTCTGAAGCCTGTACCGCCGATGTGCCAACCTCTGTCTGTAGTGTTTGGTCTGAAAAGCAGTATGACCCCACTATGGAAAGGGGAGACTCCCACAAACACGATTGTGTTCTCCGTTTTGCTCTATGACCCCCAGAAGTGTCATAGGACTGACCTGAATGTAACCCGGTACCGGTTTAAAAACCTATGAAAGTAGTGGCAACAGATAAAAGAGGTTAAATATGTGTCCCTCCAGAGGATATATGTAGTGTACAGTGCATCCCCAAAGAGTTCAGATCCCTTGACTTTTTCCACATGTTGTTACGTTACAGTCTTGTTCTAAAATGGATTCAATATTTTTTTCCTCATCAATCTACACACAATACTCCATAATGACAATGTGAAAACAGGTTTTTAGATTTGTTTGCACATTTATTACAAATAAAAAACAGAAATACCTTATTTACATAAGTATTTAGACCCTTTACTATGAGACTCGCAATTGAGCTCATGTGCATCCTGTTTCCATTGATCATCCTTGAGATATTTCTACAACTTGATTGGAGTCCACCTGTGGTAAAGTCAATTGATTGGACATGATTTGGAAAGGCACACACCTGTCTATCTATATAAGGTCCCACAGTTGAAAGTGCATGTCAGAGCAAAAACCAAGCCATTAGATTGAAGGAATTGTCCGTAGAGCTCCGAGACAGGATTGTATCGAGTCACTAATCTGGGCAAGGGTACCAAAAAATGTCTGAAGCATTGAAGATCCCCAAGAACACAGTGGCCTCCATCATTCTTAAATGGAAGAAGTTTGGAACCACCAAGACTCATCCTAGAGCTGGCCGCCCGGACAAACTGAGCAGTCGGGGGAGAAGGGCCTTGGTCAGAGAGGTGACCAAGAACTCGATTGTCACTCTGACAGAGCTCCAGAGTTCCTCTGTGGGGATGGGAGAACCTTCCAGAAGGACAACCATCTCTAAAGCAATCCACCAAACAGGCCTTTATGGTAGATTGACCATATGGAAGCCACTCCATATAAGTAAAAGGCACATGACAGCCTGCTTGGAGATTCTCTGCTCTGATGATACCAAGATTGAACTCTGTGGCCTGAATGCCAAGTACCGCATCTGGAGGAAACCTGATACCATCCCTACAGTGAAGCATGGTGGTGGCAGCATCATGCTGTGGGGATGTTTTCCAGCGGCAGGCACTGGGAGACTAGTCAGGATCAAGGGAAAGATGAACAGAGCAAAGTACAGAGAGATCCTTGATGAAAACCGGTTCCAAAGCGCTCAGGACCTCAGATTGGGGTGAAGGTTAACCTTCCAACAGGACAACGACTCTAAGCACACAGCCAAGACAACGTAGGAATGGCTTCGGGACAAGTCTCTGAACGTCCTCGAGTGGCCAGCCAGAACCCAGAACCGAAACTGATGAAAAATAGCTGGGCAGAGATGCTCCCCATCCAACCTGACAGAGCTTAAGAGGATCTGCAGAGAAGAATGGGAGAAACTCCCCAAATACAGGTGTACCAAGCTTGTAGCGTCATACCCAAGAAGAGTCGAGGCTTTAATCGCTGCCAAAGGTTCTTCAACAATGTACTGAGTAAAGGGTCTGAATACTTATGTAAATGTGATATTTCAGATTTTTTTTTAATATATACATTGGCAAAAATGTATAAATACCTGTTTTTGCTTTGTCATTATGTGGTATTGTGTGTAGATTGATGAGGCAAAACATATATTTAATTTTTGAATAAGGCTGTAACGTAACAAAATGCACTGTATTTTTAAAATTATTTTAATTGATTTAACCTTTATTTAACTAGGCAATTCAGTTAAGAACAAATTCTTATTTACAATGACGGCCTACACCGTCCAAACCCGAACAACGCTGGGCCAATTGTGCGCCGCCCTATGGGACTCCCAATCACTGCCGGTTGTGATACAGCCTGGAATCGAACAAGGGTGTCTGTAGTGCGCCACTCGGGATATATTTCCTGAGGTTTCTTAAATCTCCTAGATATAGGACAGACACTTCAAAACCTTAGTCAAAAAATAAATCAGAAGGAATGTCTGTTTTGCCATTTAGGAACGTGTTTTTCAATGCGTTTCTATGGGCTACAGTGGTAAAGACCAAATTCAATATTTTATCAAATAATACAAATAAAATGCAATTGATACTTACAGGGGTCCTACAATTCAAAATCAAATAGCTCAATGATCCATAGTATGACCCCCCATATGGCTTGGCCTTTTAGGGGTTTTAAGGCCAAGAGGGTATCCGTATCTCAAGGTTACCACACAGATGTTACAGACCAAGGGAGACAGTTTCCGATGACTGTTTCTATCATCTCTATAATGGTGTAGAAATTGTACCAGCCACCAATGATGCCAAAGACAAACACAGGAAGTATAAATGCAATGCTATTAGCAGTGATTAGGCTTTAACGCTAGCCAGCTCTATAGTAGGCTATCGATAGCAGGAGCCAAGAGGTAAGAGATAGGCTAGTCCCCTCAGATAGAAGAGCGATTAGCAGCCCTTCATGGAATGAAAACATCACAAATCAATAGGACACTGGGGTGAATCAATACGTTGCACAGTTAGCCCTTCACGGCTTGCGCTCATCTGGCTGGCTCATATCAGGGGCTTTTTATAGCTAGCCTAGCTAGCGTTGTTAGTCCACTGTAAACTGCAGTCATAAAACATGCATTACTGGTCTGTCACAGGCGTGATGAGTTAATGCTAGCTGCTAATGAATATGAATGCTGTGGCTATAAATGTAGCTCTGTTTCATTACATTCCTTTATACTTCAGTGGGCTCTGAAAGGTTACTCTCAATGAAATGTAAATCTGTAGTGTGCTAGGGGAAAAGCACACAGCGTAAGTGCTAAACTGAAACTGACTGCTAACCGTATGAGCTGAAAACAGACTGAGCGCCACACAAACACAGAATGACTTAAATTATTAGTATGGGCACAGTCTCTCGTATTCAAAACATATTGCATTGGAAGCTGTGGAATTATACTGTCTATAATGGTTTGCATAGGCCTACTAGTTTATCAAAATTAATACGTTGTCAACGTAAACCAGACATCTTTGATTATTTCTCTATAATATCAGTCAGAATCCCAACATTATAGTCCCACAATGGAAATGTAATCATACTGTACATAACGTTACATTTATTTTCTCATATGACCATATATGGTTACTAGGTTATTATGTCTCATTTTAGAATAGAGCCATAGAATGATTTAACACTGTGCACAAGCTGGCCCCATGTAGAATATACCTAGCTACTAGCCCACTGTAGGATATACCTAGTTAATGGCCCTCTGTAGGAGATACCTAGCTACTGGCTCCCTGTAGGAGTTACCTAGCTACTGGCTCCCTGTAGGAGATACCTAGCTACTGGCCCTCTGTAGGAGATACCTAGCTACACGCCCCCTGTAGGAGATACCTAGCTACTGGCTCCCTGTAGGAGATACCTAGATACTTGCCCTCTGTAGGAGATACCTAGCTACTGGCTCCCTGTAGGAGATACCTAGCTACTGGCCCCCTGTAGGAGATACCTAGCTACTGGCTCCCTGTAGGAGATACCTAGCTACTGCCCCCCTGTATGAGATACCTAGCTACTGGCTCCCTGTAGGAGATACCTAGCTACTGGCCCCCTGTAGGAGATACCTAGCTAGTGGCTCCCTGTAGGAGATACCTAGCTAGTGGCTCCCTGTAGGAGATACCTAGCTACTGGCCCCCTGTAGGAGATACCTAGCTACTGGCTCCCTGTAGGAGATACCTAGCTACTGGCCCCCTGTAGGAGATACCTAGCTACTGGCTCCCTGTAGGAGATACCAACCTTCTGGCCCCCAGTAGGAGATACCTAGCTACTGGCCCCCTGTAGGAGATACCTAGCTACTGGCCCCCTGTAGGAGATACCAACCTTCTGGCACCCTGTAGGAGATACCTAGCTACTGGCTCCCTGTAGGAGATACCAACCTTCTGGCCCCCAGAAGGAGATACCTAGCTACTGGCCCCCTGTAGGAGATACCAACCTTCTGGCCCCCAGTAGGAGATACCTAGCTACTGGCACCCTGTAGGAGATACCTAGCTACTGGCCCCCTGTAGGAGATACCAACCTTCTGGCCCCCAGTAGGAGATACCTAGCTACTGGCCCTCTGTAGGAGATACCTAGCTACTGGCCCTCTGTAGGAGATACCTAGCTACTGGCCCCCTGTAGGAGATACCTAGCTACTGGCCCCCAGTAGGAGATACCTAGCTACTGGCCCTCTGTAGGAGTTACCTAGCTACTGGCCCCCAGTAGGAGATACCTAGCTACTGGCTCCCTGTAGGAGATACCTAGCTACTGGCCCCAGTAGGAGATACCTAGCTACTGGCCCCCTGTAGGAGATACCTAGCTACTGGCTCCCTGTAGGAGATACCTAGCTACAGGCCCCCTGTAGGAGATACCTAGCTACTGGCTCCCTGTAGGAGATACCTAGCTGCTGGCCCCCTGTAGGAGATTCCTAGCTACTGGCTCCCTGTAGGAGATACCTAGCTACTGGCCCCCTGTAGAAGATACCAAGCTACTGGCTCCCTGTAGGAGATACCTAGCTACTGGCCCCCAGTAGGAGATACCTAGCTAGTGGCTCCCTGTAGGAGATACCTAGCTACTGGCCCCCTGTAGGAGATACCTAGCTACTGGCTCCCTGTAGGAGATACCTAGCTACTGGCTCCCTGTAGGAGATACCTAGCTACTGGCCCCCTGTAGGAGATACCTAGCTACTGGCCCCCTGTAGGAGATTCCTAGCTACTGGCTCCCTGTAGGAGATACCTAGCTACTGGCCCCCTGTAGAAGATACCTAGCTACTGGCTCTCTGTAGGAGATACCTAGCTACTAGCCCCCTGTAGGAGATACCTAGCTACTGAGGAAACAAGACGTCACACTGGTCTGTCTGCCTGTCTGGAGATAGAAAGTGGAGGAGTGAGTCGGGATTTGAACAAGCAGACACGTGTATACGGCTGAACCACTAAGCGATGACAGGAGGTTCCAAGGGAAGGTAAGCAAGGTAGTTAAACAGAACACAGAGAACCCAGACCACAAGACAAACAGCTAGCGGGGAAGTTTGAGCGATAATGATCGAAGCACAGTGGTAGTTTCCACGAGGAAGACGTAGGTGTGGGCACAACGGGCCACTGTGCCTTGCAGTCACCTGTTCACACTCATACAGCTAGAATGCCACATCCTGTACCTAGCAGTTTATTCTGAGAAGGGTGGGCACCATGCACAGGTCACGCACTTTCAGTTTGAGGCCAGACCTGGATGATTATTGGCTGACTCACAGTGATTTGCGTGCATTTAGTTATGAAAATGTGCCTTGTGCCCTGAAAGTAAATGTATTGGTTTCACCAAAGTTATTTATAACCCAGTGAGCCAAAGACATTGAAGAAAATTACATGACAGAATGACAAAAATGACAAAATGCTCATAGAAAAAGTTTTGTAAGTCTACATGAAATCAAGCCCATCATATGCAGAGCAGTTATCAGGACATTTATCAAACCTACTAGAGGGAACTGTCTGGTTATCAGGACAGTTATCAAACCTACTAGGGGGAACTGTCTGGTTATCAGGACAGTTATCAAACCTACTAGAGGGAACTGTCTGGTTATCAGGACAGTTATCAAACCTACTAGAGGGAACTGTCTGGTTATCAGGACAGTTATCAAACCTACTAGGGGGAACTGTCTGGTCATCAGGACAGTTATCAAACCTACTAGGGGGAACTGTCTGGTTATCAGGACAGTTATCAAACCTACTAGGGGGAACTGTCTGGTTATCAGGACAGTTATCAAACCTACTAGAGGGAACTGATTGGTTATCAGGACAGTTATCAAACCTACTAGAGGGAACTGACTGGTTATCAGGACAGTTATCAAACCTACTAGAGGGAACTGTCTGGTTATCAGGACAGTTATCAAACCTACTAGGGGGAACTGTCTGGTTATCAGGACAGTTATCAAACCTACTAGGGGGAACTGTCTGGTTATCAGGACAGTTATCAAACCTACTAGAGGGAACTGACTGGTTATCAGGACAGTTATCAAACCTACTAGGGGGAACTGTCTGGTTATCAGGACAGTTATCAAACCTACTAGGGGGAACTGTCTGGTTATCAGGACAGTTATCAAACCTACTAGAGGGAACTGATTGGTTATCAGGACAGTTATCAAACCTACTAGAGGGAACTGTCTGGTTATCAGGACAGTTATCAAACCTACTAGGGGGAACTGTCTGGTCATCAGGACAGTTATCAAACCTACTAGGGGGAACTGTCAGGAAACAGTTGACAATACTGAACCTATCAGAGTAATGGCAGTCAACCTAGACAGGAAGTAGTAGTCTGGTGAACCTACAAAACAGAGAGTCAGTCAACAGTAGTGAACAGAGGAAATAGCAGTCTACAATAGCAGTCTACAATAGTGTATTGAAATAAAAGTCCACAACATTGAACCAATAAGTAGAAATAGCAGAGTAGTGAGTCTACAAAACCAAACGGTAGTCTACAGCCCACAAAATCAGTCTACCACAACACATCACCTGTCATTGCAGCAGATGCCAGTCTACAGGTGCTTTAATAATTCAACAGGAATTTTATGCACAAATAGCAGAGCTGGCCAAGCCATTTGTAGATAATCCCCTGGACCTAGCCAGTTATTATAGGAAATTATATATTCCTAACACGGGATATTGCAGCTTGTTTATTTATAGCTGGTTCCATTTTTCAGGGGTATTTTGTCAGAATACTTCCAAGCCATCTACCTTGCCTTGCCCTGGGCGAAAAAAATAAAAAAATAAATTTGGGATGGCTAAATTCAAAGAGCAGTTTTTCCATTATTTCCAGGTTGGAACACAACCAGCCTATTTCCTTGTTTGTGTGTGACTCGACTTCACAATGAGGGATGTCTCTTTCTCTCACTTAGCCTGGCTGTTTGGCTCAGCTCTGTCGTCGAGGGACAAGGAGACGCTAGTGAGAGCTAGGCCACAACATCGCACGGAATAGTCACTGGCTGCCAAGGAGAAAATGTGGATCTGAACAACAATGTGACAGGTTGAGCGCCTGTGTGTGTGTGTGTGTGTGTGTGTGTGTGTGTGTGTGTGTGTGTGTGTGTGTGTGTGTGTGTGTGTGTGTGTGTGTGTGTGTGTGTGTGTGTGTGTGTGTGTGTGTGTGTGTGTGTGTGTGTGTGTGCGTTGTGTGGACAGGGTTTAATACAAAAGCCTCAGCTCAAAGGATAATGAGGGACATGCAGACCAAACATACAGTGCTTTCAGAAAGTATTCATACCCCTTGACTTATTCCAGATTTTATTGTGGTACATACCCCATAATGACAAAGTGAAAACATGTTTTTAGAAATGTTTGCACATTTCTTGAAAATGAAATACAGAAATATTATTTTCAAAATTCTTCAAGCTCTGTCAAATTGTTTTTTGATCATTGTTAGACAACCATTTTCAGGTCTTACCATAGATTTTCAAGTAGATTTAAGGCAAAACTGTAACTCGGCCACTCAGGAACATTCACTGTCTTCTTGGTAAGCAACTCCAGTGTTTTAGGTTTTTGTCCTGCTGAAAGATGAATTCATCTTCCAGTGTCTGGTGGAAAGCAGACTGAGCCAGGTTTCCCTCTAAGATTTTGCCTGTGCTTAGCTTCAGCATACGTTTCTTTTTATCCTGAAAACTACCCAGTCTTTAATGATTACAATCATACACATAACCTGATGCAGCCACCACTATGCTTGCAAATAAGGAGAGTGGTACTTAGTGATGTGTTGTATTGGGTTTGTCCCCAAACATAACAATTTGTATTCAGTTATTCAAGTTAATTTCTTTGCCACGTTTTGTAGTTTTGCTTTAGTGACTTATTGCAAACAGGATGCATGTTTTTGGATATTGTTTATTCTGTACAGGCTTCCTTTTTTTCACTCTTTGGTTATTGTTATAGAATAACTACAATGTTGTTCATCCATCCTAATTTTTCTCCTATCACAGCCATTAAACTCTGTAACTGTTTAAAAGTCACCCTTGGCCTCATGGTGAAATCCCTGAATGGTTTCCTTCTTCTCCGGCAACTAAGTTAGGAAGGACGCCTGTATCATTGTAGTGACTGGGTCTATTGATACACCATCCAAAGTGTAATTAATAACTTCACCATGCTCAAAGGGATATTCAATGTCTGCTTTGTTTATCTTCTTGAGAATACAGGGGGTGCTGTTTCGCATTAGCATAATTGCCTCTACAGATTAAACTGCCTCTTATTCAATTATTGCTGTTACTATATGCATATAACCATATACCATTGGATAGAAAACAAGCTATGGTTTCTAAAACCGTTCCAATTTTGTCTCTGAGTGAAACACAGGTCATTTCACAGCACTTTCCCTGAGCCAGAAGAAGATTGCAAGATGTGTATGCTCGCTTCAACGCTCTGCCTATATATGGTCATGCCACCTATGACCCGAAACACACTTCATTCTTCTTCCTCTGGGTGTCAGGAAGTTGTCAGAGGAGAAATTTTTTGTTTATCTTGTACTGACGTGAAATAAGACCTATTTCTTTAGCGTGACCGACAACTTCCGGTTTTCTGAAACGCGCGTTTTAGAGGTGCCATTGTCTTTTGTTATGCTGACGTTACGGATGAAAACTATCTCCGTCTCGAAGTTTGTTTGATACATGTGACCATATCACCGTAATGTATGTTTTTTCAATATAGTTTAATCAGATTATTAGAATTTTTTCGGGAGTTTTGCCGTGTTCCGTTCTTTGAGTTTTTTAACTTTGGACAGGGACCGTGCCAGTCGACCAGTACCCAGGCTAAATGAAGAGGGGAAGTTGCCATTGTGAATGGATTGAACGACTCATCAGGACTAAGGACACCTTGATCAACATTCTGATGAAAGATCAGCAATAGTAAGACCCAATTTACGATGTTATTTCATATATCTGTCGTGCATGTGAACTGGTCGGGCGCGTCCAGCTGGTTCTGGCTGGCCTGGTTATGCTAATTTAGCGCTACATTTTGTTTTCGCTATAAAACATTTAAAAAATCTGAAATATTGTTTGGATTCACCAGATGTTGGGCTTTCAATGTCTGTACGCTGTGTATTTTTTCTGAAATGTTTTAAGACAAGTAATTAGTTATATAACGTTGGTCTCTGTAATTGTTCTAGCTGCATCAGCACTATATCAGATTGCAGCTGCAATGTAGAACTGTGATTTATACCTGAAAAATGCACATTTAAAAAAAAAAAACTATGCTATACCATAAATATGTTATCAGACTGTCATCTTATGAATTTGTTTGTTGGTTAGTGGCTATCAATATCTTAGTTTAGCCGAATTGGTGATAGCACCTGATGGAGTAAGAAACTGTTGGAGTAAGAAAATGGTGTCTTTTGCTAATGTGTTTAGCTAATAGATTTACATATTGTGTCTTCCCTGTAAAACATTTAAAAAATCTGAAATGGTGGTTTTATTCACAAGATCTGTGTCTTTCATTGGGTGTCTTGGACTTGTGATTTAATGATATTTAGATGCTACTATTTAATTGTGACGCTATGCTAGCGATGCTAATCAGTGTGGGGGGGGTGGGGGGTGCTCCCGGATCCGGGTTAGGTACTCTGTAGAGGTTATTTTACCCATCTAACAATAGGGGTATTTCTTTGTGAGGCATTGTGAAACCTCCTTGGTCTTTGTGGTTGAATCTGTGTTTGAAATTCACTGTTCGACTGAGAGACCTTACTAACCTCCAGACGAGCTTCAATGCCATACAACTCTCCTTCTGTGGCCTCCAACTGCTCTTAAATGCAGTTGGAACTAAATGCATGCTCTTCAACCGATCGCTGCCCTCCCGTCCAGCATCACTACTCTGGACGGTTCTGACTTAGAATATGTGGACAACTACAACTACATGTCTGGTTAGACTGTAAACTCTCCTTCCAGACTCACATTAAGCATCTCCAATCCAAAATTTAATCTAGAATCGGCTTCCTATTTCGCAACAAAGCCTCCTTCACTCATGCTGCCAAACATACCCTCATAAAACTGACTATCCTACCGATCCTTGACTTCGGCGATGTCATTTACAAAATAGCCTCCAACACTCTACTCAGCAAATTGGATGCAGTCTATCACAGTGCCATCCGTTTTGTCACCAAAGCCCCATATACAGTAATACCCACCAATGCGACCTGTACGCTCTCGTTGGCTGGCCCTCGCTTCATATTCGTCGCCAAACCCACTGGCTCCAGGTCATCTACAAGACCCTGCTAGGTAAAGTCCCCCCTTAGCTCACTGGTCACCATAGCAGCACCCACCTGTAGCACGCGTTACAGCAGGTATATTTCACTGGTCACCCCCAAAGTCAATTCCTCATTTGGCCGCCTTTCCTTCCAGTTCTCTGCTGCCAATGACTGGAACGAATTGCCAAAATCTCTGAAGCAAAAATCTCACTCTGAATACAGCAGACCAAACATATCTCACTCTGAATACAGCAGACCAAACATATCTCACTCTGAATACAGCAGACCAAACATATCTCACTCTGAATACAGCAGACCAAACATATCTCACTCTGAATACAGTAGACCAAACATATCTCACTCTGAATACAGCAGACCAAACATATCTCACTCTGAATACAGCAGACCAAACATATCTCACTCTGAATACAGCAGACCAAACATATCTCACTCTGAATACAGCAGACCAAACATATCTCACTCTGAATACAGTAGACCAAACATATCTCACTCTGAATACAGTAGACCAAACATATCTCACTCTGAATACAGTAGACCAAACATATCTCACTCTGAATACAGTAGACCAAACATATCTCACTCTGAATACAGTAGACCAAACATATCTCACTCTGAATACAGTAGACCAAACATATCTCACTCTGAATACAGTAGACCAAACATATCTCACTCTGAATACAGTAGACCAAACATATCTCACTCTGAATACAGCAGACCAAACATATCTCACTCTGAATACAGTAGACCAAACATATCTCACTCTGAATACAGTAGACCAAACATATCTCCCTCTGAATACAGCAGACCAAACATATCTCCCTCTGAATACAGTAGACCAAACATATCTCACTCTGAATACAGTAGACCAAACATATCTCACTCTGAATACAGTAGACCAAACATATCTCACTCTGAATACAGTAGACCA
The DNA here is from genome assembly GCF_029448725.1 of Salvelinus fontinalis. NCBI lineage: Eukaryota > Metazoa > Chordata > Actinopteri > Salmoniformes > Salmonidae > Salvelinus > Salvelinus fontinalis. The sequence goes on from NW_026601072.1 coordinate 13,641, forward strand.
AACATATCTCACTCTGAATACAGCAGACCAAACATATCTCACTCTGAATACAGTAGACCAAACATATCTCACTCTGAATACAGCAGACCAAACATATCTCACTCTGAATACAGTAGACCAAACATATCTCACTCTGAATACAGTAGACCAAACATATCTCACTCTGAATACAGTAGACCAAACATATCTCACTCTGAATACAGTAGACCAAACATATCTCACTCTGAATACAGTAGACCAAACATATACTCAGAGTCGATATTCACGGAATAATAAGGTAGTCCCCAACCATGGCCACAAACTGGGGAAAAGAAACATTATTTCCTATTGACCCCCATTGTAAAAGAGCCAACTTCGTCGTTGTTTTTAGTTATACAGAAATAACAAAACATGCTGAAAAGCTGCTGTGTTGTTAAATGTACATCAACCTACGGTTCAAAATGCTCCCACGTAAGGAAATAGAGACTGAGAGAAGAGCCCTGTGGCTTCAGGCTAATCGGGGTGGGAGAATGGGAAATGTGGAGACCCCGTGTCCAAGTAGGCTACACGTAGCTTTATGTCTGTGGAAAACATTCCATCACAGGTACGAAGTTGAACTTGTTTAGCATAATCCGTTTGTAACTCCACTCACCACTTGTAGCTGTATAGTCCATTTGTTTGTGTTGTTGTTGTTGGCTAGCTAAATGTTCCGGTCGGTAGCTAGCTAGCCCTCACTCACATGGCTGCTAGGACTGCCATGAAGAGGAGCATGATGGAAGCTCTACATTATTACATTTTTCTAAGGAGTGACAACGCTCGGAAGGAGGCAATGTTGAAAAGTCATCTTTAGACATGTACTTTTGTCAAATTCAGCTTTGTAATTTACTAAAATAAGCCGACAACAAGAACATTGCATTTGAAAAAAGGTCCAGATTTTGCTGTGAGACAATGTGGTAACCTAGGTAACCACAGGTTGTTTGCCTCAAAGCCGGTTTGCCTCACGACGTTCTATCTAATACCGACTGGGACTGTCTCCCTGTCAATACAGCCAGCTCAGGCATTTATCTAACAAGGATGTCAGGATGAGTAAGAAAGTATTATTTCCAGCCACCATTTCATAGGAGCCTTATGCATTCATCTTTGACTTTGTGTATTCATATCATATCATACAAATCACACAATGAATTGTATCACCCCAGTTACCTTAGCATCTTCCAGGTCAAAACCAAGGACTGATTTTCCCCATAAAGCTGTATGTTTTTTTTGCTCTCTGCCCTCTGTTCCCCAATGACACACAGAAGAATCTGGGCCCATCCTCCTCCTGGAGACATTATATCATCCCAAAACGTCTAAGCAAATGAGCTGCAGCGAAAAGCTTTACGAAAGTCAACGACCGGAACCTTCAATGAGCCAAAGAGACACTTGAACATTTAACAAAAACCTCTCAGCTCAGAGGTATTCTATCCCATCTTTCCCCTTCCAAAGCTGTTGTTACAGAACATTTGCTGCTACTTAGCGGTGGATGTTCAGATTGAGATGTAGCGAGGCCCATCCGCCACCCTCCCACAGTCAGATTGGCAAAAAAAAGAGTAGAGAAAAGAAAATGGCATCCATCCAAAAAGCCTTTGTTTTCATTTGTTAAAGATGCCGGTTCCAGCGCCACCCTCTAATAGGAAAGCGCCTACCTGACTGGCTAGCCGTTGACGGGTCAATCAGGGAAAAGGTCGGCGGGTTTGGGAGAGGTACGACACCCGAGAGGCTCTTAATCTCCCTCGTCCTTTAAAGAGGGATTTTGGATGAACAAGCAAGCGCTGGGAAACCATTACCTTCCACAACACACACTCAGCGTTCACCATCGGTCCAAGGGCAGAGGGCCCTGGCAGCACGCCCGCCGGCACACAGACATAAGAGCCCGTCTCTGGCACCTGCCACTTAGACTCTGATGGGCGTCTAATGTAACCCTGCTCTGAAGCGAGGATGTTTACAAGGTCACTCCTGCCTGCATGCCGTCCACGCTCTACTCTCTCCTCTTCCATTTCCCCTCCCTCCCTTGAGGCAGCGAAAAATCTAAGTAATGGATGTATGGCAGAACCCTGTGTCCTCCACAACGTAGCTGACATAATTGTCCTCCCATCGCGGCTTAATGGAGACGCTGCGCACAAACCCGAAAAACGACATCCGAGTAAGTGGATGGACTCCCTAATTGACTCAGCAGTGTTCACGGACCACAGTTTCCCCACAACAATGTTCCAGGGCTTGGAGGTTTGTAGTCCGTTCAACCAGTTCACAGTTGATTGCACAGTGTCCAGCCGGGTAACCTCTTCCGCCAACAAAATGTCAGAGTTTTATGAGGCAAAGCAGCTTGCACAGGCTAACGTCTGGCCTGGAGTGAGCCAAGAAAGAGCATGACAGTGGATTAATACCTTAGCAAGTTGTGGAGTTTATAAGTTGCCGTAATCAGTCACAGGGAAAGTGTATCCCTGCAATAACATGACTAACCAAGAAATAACAGCATCCCGAAAGGGGAGCGTGCTAGGGGGACGTGTATTTATTCAAATCCAAGTGTTCCAAATGGAATGTGACAACATGAAGGATCTCTGGGAGTGCTGAGAGGCTCCCTAATGGCCGCCTAGTGGCAGAGTGCTAATGAAAACACTGGTTCAACTCTGAGTGACCGTGGCGGCTGCACCCTGACAGTCAGCCAAGTAGGCTTTACACACACTAGCTTGCACACACACTTACACTTTTCCCTGGCTGTCACACAGTTGGGTCCCTGAGGAGAGACAGGAAGGGGGGTCAGGTAGGGATGGGAGTTGGGAGACGTTTCCAGTTGTCAGTGAGACCTTGATGTCCTGTCTCGGATGATTCTTTCACCCCCAATGGCTATTTTAATTTTCATATCAAATGTCTTTGCCGTGATATTGCTGGGTCAATCTATTACATAACAACTATCATGTTAGTGAATCATGTTAAAAGACTTACCACAAATTAGTAACCAGATATTGGATAAGAAGTTTGAAGTGGTAGCTAACAATGTTTATGAAATGTGGCCATTTCTTTTCACAGTCCATCCACTTCTACTGGTTATCATCCATCCGGTTACACATTACATCATTGTGACCCAACAGCAACAACAAACCACATTCTATCTAAAACTACACGACAGCTTTACTAGGGGTGTCCCGCGTGAGCAGAGATACACTCGGCGGATAGCGAATGATACAGTACACCATCCTTACAGACTCTACAACATCAGTTACATGACCTTTAGTGTGTATGTCCTACCAGAGTATTGTCTCCGGGCCTGCTGACAGCTCTCACCAGGGGCTTGAGTTTTCCCCAAGCCCAGCTCCTGTGCACATATTCCCTTCATCAGTTCCACATCACTGAGGCTTTCCATCTTAACACCACATTGATCTTCTGGGGCCGTGTACACTGTCTGGGAGAGAGGAGGCTAGATAAATGAGGAGTCTTGCCAGCCAGATATCTATAATTAGGCCACACAGCCAGAGGAAAATGAACCCTAAGCTTGGCTCATCTTTCGAAGCAATTAAGATTGAAATGTACCAATCGTTCACCCTTACCAATGGAAGTCTGACAATAGGCCCAGTGCCAAGCCGACACCGTTGTTCCAGCTCTGACGTTCAGAGCCTTTTAATACTGAGAGGAAGAAACACCGCTGGCAGACATTTCTTTGTTTGTTTTTGCAGACTTAGCCGTTTAGCGTCACTCGCATACTTCACAACCAGATGTTTAGAATTAGGGAGAAATAATTATATTACATCATGATATATTACATTCTGCATACACACCAAAGCCAGTCGGGAGTAAGCAACGAGTGGAGTCTTCATTTTATGGGTTGCAATAATGTTCATGCAATTTCACAAATTCCTACTTGGTGTCATGTTAACACAAGAGTTCTTCGCTCAAGGACCTGTTTTGTGTCTGACAAAGCACTAGCCTGCTAAAGTCATCTCCGACAGGGTTGTAGGGAGCTTTACAGATGATCTGCTTTTATGTGCTATCACTTGGCTTCCAGTACAGGAATATGCCAAGAAAATAAATGACTTATGCGCACAGCGCATCTAAATAGATGCACGTTTTGATTAAAGAAGCGATACCCACCGCAGCGCTAATGAGAAGTAATGAGAATTACAGTGTTGTCAAAGACCTTTTCCGCATACGGGTCAATTCCTCTTTAAATAGCAGATAAACAATGTCTAAGGCTTATTTGGAATGCCTCTGGGAAAGGGATTTAGCTGTCTAACTATCTGCCTGATTGGAGCCTTCCCCTCCTGTGGAGCTTCCTTCCTGGTGTTTACTTGACCAACTCAGACACAGCAAGTTAACCTCAGGTGGTCCTGGCCTTGGAAATAGGATAGGATATGTCCCTGGGAGAAAAATGGCCTTAGGCACATCGTACTGCTGTATACAAAATAGACACTGCACACGATCAATAGAATCACTAGAAGGGACAAATAGCATTTTGACTGATGCACTCATGGCTACACTCAATATGGCCGCTGGTACACCCATCAGAGAGCATTGACTTGAATGGGGAATCTCTGTTCTAGTGCTTATATTTCTACGGTCCTGACATAGGCTTAATCACCAGTCACTCTCCAAGGAGAGACAGTAGTAAGGCTATACAATTGCGTCCTTTGATCATCATAAATGTATCTACTGTCTGATGTTATTAAATGACTTTCTAAGATCCATTCAGCTCTGTCATGTAGGCTACAATAGATCGAGTGCATCGATTATTTTATCAAAGCACCAGCAAACTCAAGATAAATACCATGTTCAGGCTTCTGTTGGTGATTTTTTTTTTTTTACCTCAGATGGGATTACTTCAAAACAATAAACTGGATAAATTCCCCTTATTTTGGGCCTTCACTTCACAAAGCCCTCTGATCTCCAGCCCCCAAAATGAATTCCCAAACCCCACAAATGTATCACAGACTTAAAGCTATTTTATGACGCACAAAGCCATATCGTGCACCGCCACGATTCAGGACCACATCCTTTTAAAGGTGCTTTAAAAATAGAAATTGCAAGCTTCCCAGATTAAATGTAGAGAGGCCTATGTGCTAGGATGAAACACTTGACACACTTGTTTTTAGACGATGGCATTTTTAATGCACACTTTCACTTAAAGAGAGAGGCAGACAAACGGCTGAGAGAATCAGCTATTGGTTGAATAAATAAATTAATAATGCAGGAGCCAGAAAGCAAAAAACAGACAAATACAGGAGCACAGAGTTGAGCATCAGGAGCGTGTGTGTGTGTGTCTGTCTGTCTGTGTGCGTGCGTGCGTGCGTGCGTGCGTGCGTGTGTATGCACGCTCTCCTATATGTGTGTGGAGATGCTTGGTTGCTGGTGAGATTAGATTTAATAAGAAAATAATTTACATTTCAGACAAGGAGTACTTCTAATATAAAATATGTGTTGTTTCACAAGCTGTGATCGCCCCCAATCTAGAGTTAACATGTAAAGAGATGTGAGCCCTACATCTCCTGTGATGGAATAAGCTGTAAAATCATCACTCCAGGCACTGTCCTTAATTGGTCCCTCTATTATATTTTCGTACATCCCCTTGAAGATTTGTTGACGTTAATATTTCATGAGAAACATTTTGCAGACTCTGGCCAACTTTTGTAAATTAATGAGTTGAGACAAGGATCCAAAGATTCCTTGCTAGCAGCAGCTACTGGGAGTGTGTGCGCGTGCGCGTGCGCGTGCGCGTGCGCGTGTGTGTGTGCGCGTGCGTGCGTGCGTGTGTGTGTGTGTGTGACATCACAACATGTGTTTCTGTCTGCATGTTCCTCTACTAGGGCAGAGGGGAGGGTCTTTCAGACTCCTCCATGTGTCTGACAAACTGTTCTTCAGTGAGTGCAGTCAGATGGACCTTTAATCCACCGCTTGTTCAGGGAGCAGACCTTTAATCTGGGATTATAATAGAAGATCAATGTGATGCCAGTCCGTGCTCCCCTCTGTGATAAAAAAAAAGGATTAGCATCAAATATTCATAACCTGCCTTCTCCCAGGACTCCTACTGTCCCAGAGAGCAGGGCTAGCTGCTTCCCATTGGTTCAAACAGCCCACAGGAAACTATGCTAGGAATACTGTACTATTCACTGTAGTGTTTTTGCAGACGTTACTGTAGTACTGGGAGCCTCAAGGAAAAGTCAGCAAAAACACCAAAGTGAATATTCTAGTATTTGCTGTGGTATTTACTTCAGTATTCTGCAGTATTTACAGTTTACTATACTATAAATACAGTAGTAAAACAAATAGTAGTATATACTATAGTAATTACTGTAGTCTTTTTGCAGACTGTAGTATACTGTGGTATTTACTGTAGTGATTTGGGGGACATTACTGTAGTATTTACTATAGAGTTTTTGTTTTATTATCTTTGACATAGAAGTGGGCATCTTTCTCCTTGAGGAAACCTACTGGAGAAATACCAAAACAGCCTGTAGGTAGGTTGGACTGAGTTCTGAACGGAGAGTTCAGAGCTTCTGCCCCTTTCTATAATTATAGGGAACACAACATATGGTCTTTACGTGGCATATAGGGTTCTCATTTACATGTGGCACAAATTGGGATATGGGGGAGGGGGATTGGAATGGACAGGGTGTATGCAAATTAAATACTGTAGTATGAACTATAGTTTTTTTTAAATGTCGCGATTTTGCGGACTGTAGTGTTTTTGCGGACATTTCTGTAGTATTTACTACAGTGTTTTTGGTGTTGAGAATACTGTAGTATTTACTATAGTATTCTCCAGTATACTACACAATTCTATACATTGTACAACACATGATCAAGGCAGTGTGTAGTATAGTATTCTACAGTATACTACAGTTTACTACAGACTTCTATGGTCAGTACTACAGTATTCTATAGTAAACTGTAGTATTTTTGGGGGGGAGGGCCTCAGGCTCAGTAATCAGCAGCTGCTTGGCTAGTCTACTGGCTACAGGAAACAGGCCCAATGCATTAGCTCATTAACTGCTTGGTCCAGATAGGACTCTGTCCATTTCACCCATTGTCTCCTCAGCAGTAAAAAATGAGCATGACATTTGAGGCCATTTGTCATTGGACTTGGTTAAGAATCACAGCATACAGTTTCAATGGTAATTTTCCTGGAAAAGTAAATGGATAATAACGTCACAAAATGGTTTTAGACGTCACAAGATGATCATAACCTGTTACCTGCTATTCTACATCACCCTGTGAATTCCATTAGGCCCAGTTAGACTCTATTCTACATCACCCTGTGAATTCCATTAGGCCCAGCTAGACTCTATTCTACATCACCCTGTGAATTCCATTAGGCCAGTTAGACTCTATTCTACATCACCCTGTGAATTCCATTAGGCCCAGTTTGACTCTATTCTACATCACCCTGTGAATTCCATTAGGCCCAGTTAGACTCTATTCTACATCACCCTGTGAATGCCATTCGGCCCAGTTAGACTCTATTCTACATCACCCTGTGAATTCCATTTGGCCCAGTTAGACTCTATTCTACATCACCCTGTGAATTCCATTAGGCCCAGTTAGACTCTATTCTACATCACCCTGTGAATCCCATTTGGCCCAGTTAGACTCTATTCTACATCACCCTGTGAATTCCATTAGGCCCAGTTAGACTCTATTCTACATCACCCTGTGAATTCCATTAGGCCAGTTAGACTCTATTCTACATCACCCTGTGAATGCCACTCGGCCCAGTTAGACTCTATTCTACATCACCCTGTGAATTCCATTAGGCCCAGCTAGACTCTATTCTACATCACCCTGTGAATTCCATTAGGCCCAGTTTGACTCTATTTTACATCACCCTGTGAATTCCATTAGGCCCAGTTTGACTCTATTTTACATCACCCTGTGAATGCCATTAGGCCCAGTTAGACTATTCTACATCACCCTGTGAATGCCATTCGGCCCAGTTAGACTCTATTCTACATCACCCTGTGAATTCCATTAGGCCCAGTTAGACTCTATTCTACATCACCCTGTGAATGCCATTCGGCCCAGTTTGACTTTGCAGCAGGAGCAAATCTGCGTGGGCTAGAAAACAGCAACACAGAGGTCAAAGCAGAAGCATCAACACTGGGAATTATTCATAGACTGAAAGTTGTGCTATTCAGAACATTGGCACAGACATCCACTGAACATGGCTCCCCCCCCCTCTGTCCCAACACACACACACACACACCCTGGAAAGCACACAGGCATGCACTTGGCTCTGCATACTGTGTTCTGTTGTCAGCCAGTTGGGGGAAGCGCCCTGGGCACTACTACTTCTACTACTGCTGCTGCGTGTAGGCTTCCCTTAACCCTGTTCAATACTGCATGAGCCTCCACTAAGAGTTGAACTGCAGCCTTTTTGTTTTAGTTAAGCAGCTAAATAAATAGAGCATAGCCCCATGAATCATAAGGACAATTAAATGAGCAGCAGCTCTGGGTTTTAGGAAGACAATGTCTTGCTAATCACCAGGCGCACTGAGAGCCTTCTACAATTTAATCAGAGCCATTTACTGTACTGTAAAAGGCCTTAAAGAGAGGGGATTAGGAATATATTTCTCCTACATGGTGTTAAACGAACAAACCGTGCTTCACTTTAAAGGAAGAGGAGGGAGGAGCTCTCTGTGTGTGTGTGTGTGTGTGTGTGTGTGTGTGTGTGTGTGTGTGTGTGTGTGTGTGTGTGTGCGTGCGTGCGTGCGTGCGTGCGTGCGTGCGTGCGTGCGTGCGTGCGTGCGTGCGTGCGTGCGTGCGTGTGTTTATTTGTGCGTGTGTGTTTATTTGTGCGCGTGTGTTTATTTGTGCGTGTGTGTTTATTTGTGCGTGTGTGTTTATTTGTGCGTGTGTGTTTATTTGTGCGTGTGTGTTTATTTGTGCGTGTGTGTTTATTTGTGCGTGTGTGTTTATTTGTGCGTGTGTGTTCAGACTTTGAAACAGCACTGGAGATGTCCTGTACAATTTTTTTATTTAACCTTTATTTAATAATATCTTATCTGTCTGTTAGGATGGGTATGATCATACGGTACTAAGGAATAAACATACAATAGCGCTGTTTGGAGGAAAGAAGAGACTGAATTCTTAAGCGTGTTTTTCAGAGGCTTTGGCCTCCCCCTCCTTTAACTTTAAGCGAGATTCTATTTTAGAGGCTTTCCTTACTCACAGGATAGGGTATCTGTGCTTTAGGATATCCGTGCCTTTGCTTAGCTTTGTTCACTTGTCTTGATGATAGTAATCCTGGCTGTGTTCTTTTAGAAGTTCTACAGTCCCCGCTCTGAAGTCAGGTAGCCTATTTCCTGTTTGGCTGCTATTTAAAGGGAAGTCTCTATAGGCCTTTCACACTGCATATTTCTTAGCCCCAGGCTTAGACTGGCCCAGGGCTAGATTATCCCATGTTCACACACACATTTGTTAACCCTGGGCTAAGCTTTAGCCCCTGGCTAAGGATTCACACTTGTATCCCGAAGCTCTGGTCTAACGGAAAAACGCAACGTTTGAGCCGGAGAAGATGGCTGACGTTTTACGTACTCCTAACCGATTGTGTTTTTATGTTTGTTTTTTCCTGCAACGAGTCCGACGTTTATGACATACTGCTTTCCCGGGAACAAGCCCAAATCCCTGTCATTTGCGTGAAGAGACGACGGAGAAAAAGAGAACGGAGGGCTCTTCCTTCTGAGAATTCGTAGGCGATCTAATAAACCCCCCATGCCTTCAGCTAACGTTATCCTAGCTAATGTGCAATCATTGGAAAACAAAATCGACAACCTATGAGGAAGATTAAACTACCAACGGGACATTAAAACTGTAATATCTTCTGCTTCACGGAGTCGTGGCTGAATGATGACATTATCAACATACAGCTGGCTGGTTATACGTTGTATCAGCAGGATAGAACAGCGGCGTCTGGTAAGACAAGAGTGGCGGGTTATGCATTTATGTAAACAACAGCTGGTGCAAGATATCTAAGTAAGTCTCGAGGTTTTGCTCACCCGAGGAAGAGTATCTCATGATAAGCTGGAGACCATTCTATCTACCTAAAGAATTTTCATCTGTATTTGTCGTAGCTGTCTACATACCACCACAGACCGATGCTGACACTAAGACCGCACTCAATGAGTTGTATTCCGCCATAAGCAAACAGGAAAACGCTCATCCAGAGACAGCGTTCCTAGTGGCCTGGGACTTTAATGCAGTGAAACTTAAATCAGTTTTACCTCATTTCTATCAGCATGTTAAATGTGCAACCAAAGAGGAAGAAAAACTATAGACCACCTTTACTCCACACACAGAGACGCGTACAAAGCTCTCCCTCGCCCTCCATTTGGCAAATCTAACCATAATTATATCCTCCTGATTCCTGCTTACAAAAATTAAAGCAGGAAGCACCAGGGACTCGGTCAATAAAAAAGTGGTCAGATGAAGCAGATGCTAAGCTACAGAACTGTTTTGCTAGCACAGACTGGAATATGTTCTGGGATTCTTCCTATGGCATTGAGGAGTACACCACATCAGTCATTGGCTTTCTCAATAAGTGCATCGAGGACGTCATCCCCACAGTGACCGTATGTACCCCAACCAGAAGCCATGGATTACAGGCAACATCCGCACTGAGCTAAAGGAGTGGGACTCTAACCTGGAAGCTTATAAGAAATCCTGCTGTGCCCTCCGACAAACAAACAAACAGGCAAAGTGTCAATACAGGACTAAGATCAAATCGTACTACACCGGCTCCGACGCTCGTTGGATGTGGCAGGACTTGCAAACCATTAAAGACTACAAAGGGAAGCACAGCCGAGAGCTACCCAGTGACAGGAGCCTATCAGATGAGCTAAACTACTTCTATGCTCGGTTCGAGGCAAATAACACTGAAACATGCATGAGAGCACCAGCTGTTCAAGACGACTGTGTGATCACCCTCTCTAAAGTTAATGTGAGTAAGACCTTTAAACAGGTCAACATTCACAAGGCCGCAGGGCCAGACGGATTACCAGGACGTGTACAGCGAGCATGCGGTGACCAACTGGCAAGTGTCTTCACTGACATTTTCAACCTCTGCCTGTCCGAGTCTGTAACACCAACATGTTTTAAGCAGACCACCATAGTCCCTGTGCCCAAGAACACTAAGGTAACCTGTCTAAATGACTACCGACCCATGGCACTCACGTCTGTAGGCATAAAGTTCTTTGAAAGGCTGGTCATGGCTCACATCAACACCATTTCCCCAGAAACCCTAGACCTCCAATTTACATACAGCCCTAACAGATCCACAGATGATGCAATCTCTATTGCACTCCACACTCTATTGCACTCCCTTTCCCACCTGGATAAAAGGAACACCTATGTTAGAATGCTATTCATTGACTACAGCTCAGCGTTCAACACCGTAGTTCCCTCAAAGCTCATCAATAAGCTAATGACCCAGGGACTAAACAACTCCCTCTGCAACTGGATCCTGGACTTTCTGACGGGCTGCCCCCAAGTGGTAAGGGAAGGTAACAACACATCCGCCACGCTGATCCTCAACACGGGGGCCCCTCAGGGGTGTGTGCTCAGTCCAGTCCTGTACTCCCTGTTCACTCATGACTGCACGGCCAGGCATGAGTCCAACACCATCATTAAGTTTGCAGATGACACAACAGTGGTAGGCCTGATCACCGACAACGACGAAACAGCCTATACGGAGGAGGTCAGAGACCTGACCGTGTGGTGCAAGGACAACAACCTCTCCCTCAACGTGATCAAGACAAAGGATATGATTGTGGACTACAGGAAAAGGAGGACCAAGCATGCCCCTTTCTCATCGATGGGGCTGTAGTGGAGCACATTGAGAGCTTCAAGTTCCTTGGTGTCCACATCACCAACAAACTAACATGGTCCAAGCACACCAAGACAGTCATGAAGAGGACACGACAAAACCTATTCCCCCTCAGGAGACTGAAAAGATTTGGCATGGGTCCTCAGATCCTCAAAAGGTTCTACAGCTGCACCAGAGAGCATCCTGACTGATTGCATCACTGCCTGGTATGGCAACTGCTCGGCCTCTGACTGCAAGGCACTACAGAGGGTAGTGCATACGGCCCAGTGCATCACTGAGGTCAAGCTTCCTGCCATCCAGGACCTCTATACCAGGTGGTGTCATAGGAAAGCCCTAAAAACTGTCAAAGACTCAAGCCACAAAAGCTGAAGAACATATGCACATCCAGGTACTTTCAGCAGGTGCAGGAGTTGTAGACAAACTCCTGGAAAACAGGAAGGAAAACGCTGCATACTACTGCTCATGCTCCCAGGACAACGCTGCACACTGCTGCTCATGCTCTCAGGACAACGCTGCACACTGCTGCTCATGCTCCCAGGACAACGCTGCACACTGCTGCTCATGCTCCCAGGACAACGCTGCACACTGCTGCTCATGCTCCCAGGACAACGCTGCACACTGCTGCTCATGCTCCCAGGACAACGCTGCACACTGCTGCTCATGCTCCCAGGACAACGCTGCACACTGCTGCTCATGCTCCCAGGACAACGCTGCACACTGCTGCTCATGCTCCCAGGACAACGCTGCACACTGCTGCTCATGCTCCCAGGACAACGCTGCACACTGCTGCTCATGCTCCCAGGATAACGCTGCACACTGCTGCTCATGCTCCCAGGGGGTATTTATTTATAACGTTTCGATCCAGGTCTGATGAAGACCTAACGGTCGAAACATTGTAAATAAAAGACTCCAGCCAACCCAGTCATAGACTGTTCTCTCTACTACCGCACCACAAGCGGTACTGGAGTGCCAAGTCTTGGTCCAAGAGGCTTCTAAACAGCTTCTACCCCCAAGCCATAAGATTCCTGAACATCTAATCAAATTGCCACCCAGACTATTTGCGTCGCCCCCCCCCCCCCCCACGCTGCAACTACTCTCTGTTATTATCTATGCATAGTCACTTTAAGAACTCCACCTTCCTCGACTAACCGGTGCCACCGCACATTGACTCTGTACCGGTACCCCCCTGTATATAGTCTCCACATTGACTCTGTACCGGTACCCCCCTGTATATAGTCTCCACATTGACTCTGTACCGGTACCCCCCTGTATATAGTCTCCACATTGACTCTGTACCGGTACCCCCCTGTATATAGTCTCCACATTGACTCTGTACCGGTACCCCCCTGTATATAGTCTCCACATTGACTCTGTACCGGTACCCCCCTGTATATAGTCTCCACATTGACTCTGTACCGGTACCCCCCTGTATATAGTCTCCACATTGACTCTGTACCGGTACCCCCCTGTATATAGTCTCCACATTGACTCTGTACCGGTACCCCCTGTATATAGTCTCCACATTGACTCTGTACCGGTACCCCCTGTATATAGTCTCCACATTGACTCTGTACCGGTACCCCCCTGTATATAGTCTCCACATTGACTCTGTACCGGTACCCCCCTGTATATAGTCTCCACATTGACTCTGTAACGGTACCCCCTGTATATAGTCTCCACATTGACTCTGTACCGGTACCCCCCTGTATATAGTCTCCACATTGACTCTGTACCGGTACCCCCTGTATATAGTCTCCACATTGATTCTGTACCGGTACCCCCCTGTATATAGTCTCCACATTGACTCTGTACCGGTACCCCCTGTATATAGTCTCCACATTGACTCTGTACCGGTACCCCCCTGTATATAGTCTCCACATTGACTCTGTACCGGTACCCCCTGTATATAGTCTCCACATTGACTCTGTACCGGTACCCCCTGTATATAGTCTCCACATTGACTCTGTACCGGTACCCCCTGTATATTGTCTCGCTATTGTTATTTTACTGCTGCTCTTTAACTACTTGTTCCTTTTATTTCCTATTCTTATTCACATTTTTTAGGGGCTTGTAAGTAAGCAGTTCACTGTAATATTGTTGTATTCAGCAGTTCACTGTAAGGTCTACACCTGTTGTATTCAGCAGTTCACTGTAAGGTCTACACCTGTTGTATTCAGCATTTCACTGTAAGGTCTACACCTGTTGTATTCAGCAGTTCACTGTAAGGTCTACACCTGTTGTATTCAGCATTTCACTGTAAGGTCTACACCTGTTGTATTCGGTGCATGTGACTAATACAATTTTGATTTGATTTGAACAATGCTACATTCTATCTAGAGTCCTGCACGGTCATGACTTTTTAGCCCGAGCCCTACCCATGCATGCAATGTTCAGGCCCTACCTACCCTAACAGGCCCGATTGCGCAACTCAAAATGAGAAATACAGTAACCTCCTCCATTAGCTGATTGTGTCTGTCTGTCCCACGCTCCCTGAGTTGCCCCATACACAATTAGCTAGCTACACCCATCCGTAGCACACGCACCAGCAGGTATATTTCACTGGTCATCCCCAAAGTCAGCACTCCCTTTGGCCGCCTTTCCTTCCAGTTCTCTGCAGCCAATGACTGGAACGAATTGCAAAAATCACTGAAGCTGGAGTCTTATATATGCCTCTCTAACTTTAAGCATCAGCTGTCAGAGCAGCTTACCGATTATTGTACCTGTACACAGCCAATCTGTAAATAGCACACCCAACTACCTCATCCCCATATTGTTACTTATCCTCTTGCACCCCAGTATCTCTACTTGCACATCATCATCTGCACATCTGTCACTCCAGTGTTAATGCTAAATTGTAATTATTTCACCTCTATGGCCTATTTATTGCCTTACCTCCCTATTCTTCTACATTTGCACAACACTGTACATAGATTCTTTCTATTTTTCTTTTCTTTTATGTTATTGACTGTACATTTGTTTATGTGTAACTGTGTTGTTGTTTGTGTCACACTGCTTTGCTTTATCTTGACCAGGTCGCAGTTGTAAATGAGAACTTGTTCTCAACTGGCCTACCTGGTTAAATAAAGGTGAAATATATATATATATATATATATATATATATATATATATATATATATATATATATATATATATATAAAGCACAGTGCTGAATGCAGATACAGTATAAATACAAAAGTATGTGGACACCCCTTCAAATTAGTGGATTCGGCTATTGCTGACAGGTGTATAAAATCGAAATCACAGCCATGAAATCTCCATAGACAAACATTGGCAGTAGAATGGCCTTACTGAGGAGCTCAGGGACGTTCAATGTGGCACCGTCATTGGATGCAACGTCAGCACAAGAACTGTTTGTTGGGAGCTCCATGAAATGGGTTTCCATGGTCGAGCAGCCGCACACAAGCCTAAGACCACCATGTGCAATGTCAAGCATCGGCTGGAGTGATGCTCGCCGCCATTGGACTCTAGAGTGATGAATCACGCTTCACCATCTGGCAGTCCGACAGACAAATCTGGGTTTAACAGATGCTAGGAGAATGCTACCTGCCCCAATGCATAGTGCCAACTGTAAAGTTTGGCGGAGGAGGAATAATGGTCTGGGGCTGTTTTTCATGGTTCAGGCTAGGCCCCTTAGTTCCAGTGAAGGGAAATCTTAATGCTAAAGAATACAATTACATTCTAGACGATTCTGTGCATCCAACTTTGTGGCAACAGTTTGGGGAAGGCCCTTTCCTCTTTCAGCATGACAATGCCCCCGTGCACAAAGTAAGGTCCATACAGAAATAGTTTGTCGAGGTTGGTGTGGAAGAACTTGACCGTCCTGCACAGAATCCTGACCTCAACCCCATCGACACCTTTAGAATGAATTGGAACACTGACTGCGAGCCAGTCCTAATCGCCCCCAATATCAGTGCCCGACCTCACTAATGCTCTTGTGGCTGAATGGAAGCAAGTCCCCGCAGCAATGTTCCAACATCTCGTGGAAAGCCTTCCCAGAAGAGTGAAGGCTGTTATAGCAACAAAGGGAGGAACCAACTCCATATTAATGCCCATGATTTTTGAATGAGACGTTGGATGATAATTTTGGTCATGTAGTGTACATGAGGAAATACTCCACTACAGCATAGGGGTGTTGTTAGGTTACAGGTGAGACAGAGTTACCCCATTACCATGGCGATATGTTCATATTTAAAGTCCACTACCACTTTGTTTGCTAAACTGAGGGATATCTTAGTCTCCTTCTCAAGTAGCCAGGATGTAACTTAACATCACCGCTTTACTTTAGTTGAGCCACATCCTCATGTATCATTCTGTAAATTGGTAAATAACATCAGTGTAGATGTACTGTAGAAATAAAACAGCAATATTATGAAATGTACATTATTCAGCATCAACTATTGACTGTTGGATCCATGTTCCTTGCCTCCTCCATCTGAAAGAACATTGAAGATCTTCATTTCCACTCCTCACCAACAGAACGTGCCAACACTCCAATATGACGACTCCTCCATTCACTCTGATATCTTTTTGAATGTCTGATGGTATTTGCTTGAAAGCAGAAGTACATAATCATTGCCATAATTAAGCCGCCAAAACACCAGCACGCCGTGTGAGCACCTTTGAAACAGTGAGTGCACGATTCATTAGCATCTGCTGTAAGCTTATTAATCATCTAACAGGCAATTAGCAAGCTGTTACCATTCACGGCAGCTATGTAAATATATTCCTGGGTTAATTTCTTTCTCCGATAATAAAGAAAACATCATGAAAATTAGCTACGCCACTATGTAAATGATCTCTGCTGTTAATTGCAGAGCACTGTTCCAACTTCGATGGCAAATTATGGATAGGAAGAGACATGTCTACATGTGTTACAACAGAACAAACCGTGCTTCACTTTAAAAGAAGAGGAGGGAAAGGAAAGGGGGAGACCTAGTCAGGTGTCCACCTGAATGTACTGCACTGAAATGCATCTTCCGCATTTAACCCAAGGGGCTTTGTGCGTGTGTGTGTGTGTGTGTGTGCGTGTGTGTGCGTGTGTGTGTGCGTGCGTGTAAATTAACAAAACAACAAGTCCCGAAATAAAATAAATGCTAGCTAGCTAGCGGTGATGAAAAGTATAAAGATATTGTTTCCATTAGCCAAATTAGCCCTGGCTAGCACCAGGCACTGGCTAGCTACAGCGCCATGGCCTTGGAGGAAACACATGACCCACCACTACGCTATGATAACAGGATATTGAGCCATGCTTAGGGGATGTTCCGGCAGGACTAATGCTGAATTCACATCAGAACACAACTAATGACACCGCGGCCGGCATCCATCATGGCTCCCCTCATAAAGCTGTGCCAACGCAGCGCTAGCTCCCCTCGGCCTGCGGTGCTAATCTATGCAGTACAGGCGCACAGAAGCCATTACGTGCTGCATACATGATGAGGCTCAGCGCTAATACTCCACTCCACACTGGGGAAGACGGGGGAGAGAGAGAGAGGGAGGGAGAGAGAGAGAGGCAATACTGTATAATTGAAGCCAGGAGGCAGATTGTGATCTATCGACACTAAGCCGGGCTCTCTCTCTCTCTCGCCCAACCGTTGTACGTATTGAGGCGGAGAATTTTCACATGGATGCCTTTCAACCAGCCATGACTAGGTTACAGCTGAGGCCTTCCTCCTCTTCCTTAGCATACAGTGTGTCTCCTGTCACTGCATGAAGTAAATGCACCGAGCCAGTGTTAATCATCCATGTGACAGAGGAAGGAAGCCATGTGTCATGCTGATGCTGTGAATGAATGGTGCTTTACCCCAGGGTGATTTCCATAAAGAGCTGTGCAGCCGAGCACACTGCTGAACCGGCCATATTGTCCACACTGCTGGCTACTGATCAGAAACACACACACACACACACACACACACACACACACACACACACACACACACACACACACACACACACACACACACACACACACACACACACACACACACACACACACACACACACACACACACACACACACACACACACACACACACACACACACACAATGCAAATCATTCCTAGATACACACACTGCGCAAATAATTGGTGGTGACACACATACACACACACACACACACACGTACGCCCACACTCTTGCATAAACACACTCCGTCTGCGCGGCGCAGGCAATCGGATAATGCCAGCGAGTCACATGAC
Organism: Salvelinus fontinalis; assembly: GCF_029448725.1. Lineage (NCBI taxonomy): Eukaryota > Metazoa > Chordata > Actinopteri > Salmoniformes > Salmonidae > Salvelinus > Salvelinus fontinalis. The sequence continues at coordinate 31,684 of NW_026601072.1, forward strand.
AGATGGTTTCACCATTAAAGGCTCTCCAATAGCAGCCATTTCTTCCACATTCTTGGGGGCGGCGGTCTGTGATGCGTGGTCTAATCAACAGCAACACAAGCCCCTTGTATATTTAAATATGCGTGACTACAGCGTGGTTTATGTTCCCCACATGTACTGTGCTCCTTTAAAGCGTGCAGATTTATTGAGGGCTCAGCTATGAGGGAGGAGATAGCAGGAATTCAATGCAGCAGGCCCAACTGATCTGAAAAGCAGCCATGTCTGAAATCATTCGCAGTGCTCTCTCAGGCCCCGGATGATTTAAAGGGACATACTTCAGACAGGCCCCCAGAGCATAAAGTCAAATCGTATTAAAAACAAAGACGTACCCAATAAAAGTTGGGGTCGGTGGAGGAATCAATTCAGGCACATCTGTATTTTTCAATAAGTTTAATTTTGCGTCCAGGGGATTTGTACGTGATCGATTGCGAGGGTTTTTCTTTTCGTCTGGGGAAGTCTAGCTCCTGCGTCTGTACGGTAGCCTGCCTCCAATTGTCTTCTTGGTTATCAGAGGTAGACAGAGACAATGAGTGACCAGAGACATCTCATGTTATTCCAGCTAAGCACCGTACTCCTTGGCACTGGCTCCCTACAGACACACTGACGGTAATGTCCACCTCCCTCCCTCGTCTTGGACTCTTCTGCCGCCCAATCAATTAACACTTGGATTAATACCAGCCCCCATTAGAGCCAAACCAATTCTGCATGGATGGGAGGGGTGTAATCCGCTCTGGGAATGATTGCTTAATATAGCGGCGGGGGCTCGAAGGAGCGCTTAGCAGAGAACAATCCACTAAAATCAATAACAACAGTCAGGATATATGGTTTCAAACGAGGGAAAAGTGCGGCCACGATAAAAAGCGTTCAATACCAGCGTCTGGGCCTGTGAGACGCTGAGTCAGGGCTAAGTAATGCTGTGTTGGGGGAGGAGGGATGGGGGGGGAGATATACGCTGCACTCTGGCCAGTGATAGTGCTCCTCTCCTGAGCAGAGGGCAGTAACGAGAGCCCCTGGATGTCAGGGGACGATGGATGGGATAGACTGGACGTTGTTGGAGGAGCTTTTTGTCGATGACACTTGTCTTTAAAGTAAATTAGATACCATACATGAGAAGTATTATTCCATATGGGTACATATACTGAGTGTACAAAATATATAAAATTATATAAAATTATAAAATTATAAAATTATATTAAATATTACAAGGTTCGAAAGTGTTCCACAGGGATGCTGGCCCATGTTGTCTCCAAGGCTTCTCATGGTTGTGTCAAGTTGGCTGGAAGTCCTTTGGGTGGTGGACCATTCTTGATACACACAGGAAACTATTTGGCGTGAAAAACCCAGCAGCGTTGCAGTTCTTGACACACTCAAACTGGTCCGCCTGGCCATTCAAAGGCACTTAAATATTTTGTCTTGCCAATTCACCCTCTTAATGGCACACATACATAATCCATGTCAACTGTCTCAGGGCTTAAAAATCCTTCTTTAACCTCTCCTCCTCTCATCGGACACTGATTAAAGTGGATTTAACAAGTGACATTAATAAGGGATCCTAGCTTTCACCTGGATTCACCTGGTCAGACTATGTCATGGAAAGAGCAGGTGTTTCTAATATTTTGTACACTCAGTGTACATCATCAATTGGTTTTTGATTGTCGGTACCTATTGTAGGAACAACAGCATTTTCATCTATACAACGAGAAGCGTTTGAAATAGTCTGAAGTTCAGTTTATTTTTGTTTCTTTACAAAAGCGTTGTTCTTTGGATTTCATGGATTTGATTGAAAAACTCTGCCTTAGAGCCTCCAGCAGAGGTGTCCAGTCCTCCTCATCAGAGGTGTCCAGTCCTCCTCATCAGAGGTGTCCAGTCCTCCTCATCAGAGGGGTCCAGTCCTCCTCATCAGAGGTGTCCAGTCCTCCTCATCAGAGGTGTCCAGTCCTCCTCATCAGAGGGGTCCAGTCCTCCTCATCAGAGGTGTCCAGTCCTCCTCATCAGAGGTGTCCAGTCCTCCTCATCAGAGGGGTCCAGTCCTCCTCAGCAGAGGGGTCCAGTCCTCCTCATCAGAGGGGTCCAGTCCTCCTCATCAGAGGTGTCCAGTCCTCCTCATCAGAGGTGTCCAGTCCTCCTCATCAGAGGTGTCCAGTCCTCCTCATCAGAGGTGTCCAGTCCTCCTCATCAGAGGTGTCCAGTCCTCCTCATCAGAGGGGTCCAGTCCTCCTCATCAGAGGTGTCCAGTCCTCCTCATCAGAGGTGTCCAGTCCTCCTCATCAGAGGGGTCCAGTCCTCCTCATCAGAGGTGTCCAGTCCTCCTCATCAGAGGTGTCCAGTCCTCCTCATCAGAGGGGTCCAGTCCTCCTCATCAGAGGGGTCCAGTCCTCCTCATCAGAGGTGTCCAGTCCTCCTCATCAGAGGGGTCCAGTCCTCCTCAGCAGAGGGGTCCAGTCCTCCTCAGCAGAGGGGTCCAGTCCTCCTCATCAGAGGGGTCCAGTCCTCCTCATCAGAGGTGTCCAGTCCTCCTCATCAGAGGTGTCCAGTCCTCCTCATCAGAGGTGTCCAGTCCTCCTCATCAGAGGTGTCCAGTCCTCCTCATCAGAGGGGTCCAGTCCTCCTCATCAGAGGGGTCCAGTCCTCCTCATCAGAGGTGTCCAGTCCTTCTCATCAGAGGGGTCCAGTCCTCCTCATCAGAGGGGTCCAGTCCTCCTCATCAGAGGTGTCCAGTCCTCCTCATCAGAGGTGTCCAGTCCTCCTCATCAGAGGTGTCCAGTCCTCCTCATCAGAGGTGTCCAGTCCTCCTCATCAGAGGGGTCCAGTCCTCCTCATCAGAGGGGTCCAGTCCTCCTCATCAGAGGTGTCCAGTCCTCCTCATCAGAGGGGTCCAGTCCTCCTCATCAGAGGTGTCCAGTCCTCCTCATCAGAGGTGTCCAGTCCTCCTCATCAGAGGTGTCCAGTCCTCCTCATCAGAGGTGTCCAGTCCTCCTCATCAGAGGTGTCCAGTCCTCCTCATCAGAGGGTCCAGTCCTCCTCATCAGAGGGTCCAGTCCTCCTCATCAGAGGTGTCCAGTCCTCCTCATCAGAGGGGTCCAGTCCTCCACATCAGAGGTGTCCAGTCCTCCTCATCAGAGGTGTCCAGTCCTCCTAATCAGAGGTGTCCAGTCCTCCTCATCAGAGGGTCCAGTCCTCCTCATCAGAGGGTCCAGTCCTCCTCATCAGAGGGTCCAGTCCTCCTCATCAGAGGTGTCCAGTCCTCCTCATCAGAGGGGTCCAGTCCTCCTCATCAGAGGTGTCCAGTCCTCCTCATCAGAGGGGTCCAGTCCTCCTCATCAGAGGGGTCCAGTCCTCCTCATCAGAGGGGTCCAGTCCTCCTCATCAGAGGGGTCCAGTCCTCCTCATCAGAGGTGTCCAGTCCTCCTCATCAGAGGTGTCCAGTCCTCCTCATCAGAGGTGTCCAGTCCTCCTCATCAGAGGTGTCCAGTCCTCCTCATCAGAGGTGTCCAGTCCTCCTCATCAGAGGTGTCCAGTCCTCATCAGAGGTGACCAGTCCTCCTCATCAGAGGGTCCAGTCCAGTCCTCCTCATCAGAGGGTCCAGTCCTCCTCATCAGAGGTGTCCAGTCCTCCTCATCAGAGGTGTCCAGTCCTCCTCATCAGAGGTGTCCAGTCCTCCTCATCAGAGGTGTCCAGTCCTCCTCATCAGAGGGGTCCAGTCCTCCTCATCAGAGGTGTCCAGTCCTCCTCATCAGAGGTGTCCAGTCCTCCTCATCAGAGGTGTCCAGTCCTCCTCATCAGAGGGGTCCAGTCCTCCTCATCAGAGGTGTCCAGTCCTCCTCATCAGAGGGGTCCAGTCCTCCTCATCAGAGGGGTCCAGTCCAGTCCTCCTCATCAGAGGGGTCCAGTCCTCCTCATCAGAGGGGTCCAGTCCTCCTCATCAGAGGGGTCCAGTCCTCCTCATCAGAGGGGTCCAGTCCTCCTCATCAGAGGGGTCCAGTCCTCCTCATCAGAGGGGTCCAGTCCTCCTCATCAGAGGGGTCCAGTCCTCCTCATCAGAGGGGTCCAGTCCTCCTCATCAGAGGTGTCCAGTCCTCCTCATCAGAGGTGTCCAGTCCTCCTCATCAGAGGTGTCCAGTCCTCATCAGAGGGGTCCAGTCCTCCTCATCAGAGGTGTCCAGTCCTCCTCATCAGAGGTGTCCAGTCCTCCTCATCAGAGGGGTCCAGTCCTCCTCATCAGAGGTGTCCAGTCCTCCTCATCAGAGGGGTACAGTCCTCCTCATCAGAGGGGTCCAGTCCTCCTCATTAGAGGGGTCCAGTCCTCCTCATCAGAGGGGTCCAGTCCTCCTCATCAGAGGTGTCCAGTCCTCCTCATCAGAGGTGTCCAGTCCTCCTCATCAGAGGTGTCCAGTCCTCCTCATCAGAGGGGTCCAGTCCTCCTCATTAGAGGGGTCCAGTCCAGTCCTCCTTATTAGAGGGGTCCAGACCAGTCCTCCTCATCAGAGGGGTCCAGTCCAGTCCTCCTCATCAGAGGGGTACAGACCAGTCCTCCTCATTAGAAGGGTCCAGTCTTCCTCATCAGAGGGGTCCAGTCCAGCCCTCTTCATCAGAGGGGTACAGACCAGTCCTCCTCATTAGAAGGGTCCAGTCTTCCTCATCAGAGGTGTCCAGTCCTCCTCATCAGAGGGGTCCAGTCCTCCTCATCAGAGGGGTCCAGTCCAGTCCTCCTCATCAGAGGGGTCCAGTCCAGTCCTCTTCAACAGAGGGGTACAGACCAGTCCTCCTCATTAGAAGGGTCCAGTCTTCCTCATCAGAGGGGTCCAGACCAGTCCTCTTCATCAGAGGGGTACAGACCAGTCCTCCTCATTAGAAGGGTCCAGTCGTCCTCATCAGAGGGGTCAAGACCAGTCCTCCTCGTCAGAGGGGTCCAGTCCAGTCCTCCTCATTAGAGGTGTCCAGTCCTCCTCATCAGAGGGGTCCAGTCCAGCCCTCTTCATCAGAGGGGTCCAGACCAGTCCTCCTCATTAGAAAGGTCCAGTCTTCCTCATCAGAGGAGTACAGTCCAGTCCTCTTCATCAGAGGGGTCCAGACCAGTCCTCCTCATTAGAAGGATCCAGTCCTCCTCATTAGAAGGGTCCAGTCGTCCTCATCAGAGGGGTCCAGACCAGTCCTCCTCATTAGAGGGTCCAGTCCTCCTCATTAGAAGGGTCCAGTCCTCCTCATTAGAAGGGTCCAGTCGTCCTCATCAGAGGGGTCCAGACCAGTCCTCCTCGTCAGAGGGGTCCAGTCCAGTCCTCCTCATTAGAGGGGACAGTCCTCCTCATCAGAGGGGTCCAGTCCTCTTCATCAGAGGGGTCCATACCAGTCCTCCTCATTAGAATGGTCCAGTCCTCCTCATCAGAGGGGTCCAGACCAGTCGTCCTCATCAGAGGGGTCCAGTCCAGTCCTCTTCATCAGAGGGGTCCAGACCAGTCCTCCTCATCAGAGGGGTCCAGTCCTCCTCATCAGAGGAGTCCAGACCAGTCCTCCTCATCAGAGGGGTGAGTTCTCCTCAATAGAGGGGTCCAGTCCAGTCCTCCTCATTAGAGGGGTCCAGTCCAGTTCTCCTCATTAGAGGGGTCCAGTCCAGTCCTCCTCATTAGAGGGTTCAGTCCTCCTCATTAGAGAAATCCAGACCAGTCCTCCTCATTAGAGGGACCCAGACCAGTCCTCCTCATTAGAGGGGTCCAGTCCAGTCCTCCTTATTAGAGGGGTCCAGACCAGTCCTCCTCATTAGAGGGGCCCAGTCCTTCTCATTAGAGGGATCCAGTCTAGTCCTCCTCATTAGAGGTTTCCAGACCAGTCCTCCTCATTAGAGGGTTCCAGACCAGTCCTCCTCATTAGAGGGGTCCAGTCCAGTCCTCCTTATTAGAGGGGTCCAGACCAGTCCTCCTCATTAGAGGGGCCCAGTCCTTCTCATTAGAGGGGCCCAGTCCTTCTCATTAGAGGGTTCCAGACCAGTCCTCCTCATTAGAGGGTTCCAGACCAGTCCTCCTCATTAGAGGGGTCCAGACCAGTCCTCCTCATTAGAGGGGCCCAGTCCTTCTCATTAGAGGGATCCAGACCAGTCCTCCTCATTAGAGGGGTCCAGACCAGACCTCCTCATTAGAGGGTTCCAGACCAGTCCTCATCATTAGAGGGGTCCAGACCAGTCCTCCTCATTAGAGGGGCCCAGTCCTTCTCATTAGAGGGGTCCAGACCAGTCCTCCTCATTAGAGGGGCCCAGTCCTTCTCATTAGAGGGGTCCAGTCCAGTCCTCCTTATTAGAGGGGTCCAGACCAGTCCTCCTCATTAGAGGGGCCCAGTCCTTCTCATTAGAGGGGCCCAGTCCTTCTCATTAGAGGGATACAGTCTAGTCCTCCTCATTAGAGGGTTCCAGACCAGTCCTCCTCATTAGAGGGTTCCAGACCAGTCCTCCTCATTAGAGGGGTCCAGTCCAGTCCTCCTTATTAGAGGGGTCCAGACCAGTCCTCCTCATTAGAGGGGCCCAGTCCTTCTCATTAGAGGGGCCCAGTCCTTCTCATTAGAGGGTTCCAGACCAGTCCTCCTCATTAGAGGGTTCCAGACCAGTCCTCCTCATTAGAGGGGTCCAGACCAATACTCCTCATTAGAGGGGCCCAGTCCTTCTCATTAGAGGGGTCCAGACCAGTCCTCCTCATTAGAGGGGCCCAGTCCTTCTCATTAGAGGGATCCAGACCAGTCCTCCTCATTAGAGGGGTCCAGACCAGTCCTCCTCATTAGAGGGTTCCAGACCAGTCCTCCTCATCAGAGGGGTCCAGACCAGTCCTCCTCATTAGAGGGTTCCAGACCAGTCCTCCTCATTAGAGGGTTCCAGACCAGTCCTCCTCATCAGAGGGGTCCAGACCAGCCATCTTCATCAGAGGGGTCCAGACCAGTCCTCCTCATTAGAAGGGTCCAGTCTTCCTCATCAGAGGAGTACAGTCCAGTCCTCTTCATCAGAGGGGTCCAGACCAGTCCTCCTCATTAGAAGGGTCCAGTCCTCCTCATTAGAAGGGTCCAGTCGTCCTCATCAGAGGGGTCCAGACCAGTCCTCCTCGTCAGAGGGGTCCAGTCCAGTCCTCCTCATTAGAGGGGACAGTCCTCCTCATCAGAGGGGTCCAGTCCTCTTCATCAGAGGGGTCCATACCAGTCCTCCTCATTAGAATGGTCCAGTCCTCCTCATCAGAGGGGTCCAGACCAGTCGTCCTCATCAGAGGGGTCCAGTCCAGTCCTCTTCATCAGAGGGGTCCAGACCAGTACTCCTCATCAGAGGGGTCCAGTCCTCCTCATCAGAGGAGTCCAGACCAGTCCTCCTCATCAGAGGGGTGAGTTCTCCTCAATAGAGGGGTCCAGTCCAGTCCTCCCCATTAGAGGGGTCCAGTCCAGTTCTCCTCATTAGAGGGGTCCAGTCCAGTCCTCCTCATTAGAGGGTTCAGTCCTCCTCATTAGAGAAATCCAGACCAGTCCTCCTCATTAGAGGGACCCAGACCAGTCCTCCTCATTAGAGGGGTCCAGTCCAGTCCTCCTTATTAGAGGGGCCCAGTCCTTCTCATTAGAGGGGCCCAGTCCTTCTCATTAGAGGGATCCAGTCCAGTCCTCCTCATTAGAGGGGCCCAGTCCTTCTCATTAGAGGGGCCAAGTCCTTCTCATTAGAGGGATCCAGTCTAGTCCTCCTCATTAGAGGGTTCCAGACCAGTCCTCCTCATTAGAGGGTTCCAGACCAGTCCTCCTCATTAGAGGGTTCCAGACCAGTCCTCCTCATTAGAGGGTTCCAGACCAGTCCTCCTCATTAGAGGGGTCCAGACCAGTCCTCCTCATTAGAGGGTTCCAGTCCAGTCCTCCTCATTAGAGGGGCCCAGTCCTTCTCATTAGAGGGGCCAAGTCCTTCTCATTAGAGGGATCCAGTCTAGTCCTCCTCATTAGAGGTTTCCAGACCAGTCCTCCTCATTAGAGGGTTCCAGACCAGTCCTCCGCATTAGAGGGGTCCAGTCCAGTCCTCCTTATTAGAGGGGTCCAGACCAGTCCTCCTCATTAGAGGGGCCCAGTCCTTCTCATTAGAGGGGCCCAGTCCTTCTCATTAGAGGGTTCCAGACCAGTCCTCCTCATTAGAGGGTTCCAGACCAGTCCTCCTCATTAGAGGGGTCCAGACCAGTCCTCCTCATTAGAGGGGCCCAGTCCTTCTCATTAGAGGGATCCAGACCAGTCCTCCTCATTAGAGGGGTCCAGACCAGACCTCCTCATTAGAGGGTTCCAGACCAGTCCTCATCATTAGAGGGGTCCAGACCAGTCCTCCTCATTAGAGGGGCCCAGTCCTTCTCATTAGAGGGGTCCAGACCAGTCCTCCTCATTAGAGGGGCCCAGTCCTTCTCATTAGAGGGGTCCAGTCCAGTCCTCCTTATTAGAGGGGTCCAGACCAGTCCTCCTCATTAGAGGGGCCCAGTCCTTCTCATTAGAGGGGCCCAGTCCTTCTCATTAGAGGGATCCAGTCTAGTCCTCCTCATTAGAGGGTTCCAGACCAGTCCTCCTCATTAGAGGGTTCCAGACCAGTCCTCCTCATTAGAGGGGTCCAGTCCAGTCCTCCTTATTAGAGGGGTCCAGACCAGTCCTCCTCATTAGAGGGGCCCAGTCCTTCTCATTAGAGGGGCCCAGTCCTTCTCATTAGAGGGTTCCAGACCAGTCCTCCTCATTAGAGGGTTCCAGACCAGTCCTCCTCATTAGAGGGGTCCAGACCAATACTCCTCATTAGAGGGGCCCAGTCCTTCTCATTAGAGGGGTCCAGACCAGTCCTCCTCATTAGAGGGGCCCAGTCCTTCTCATTAGAGGGATCCAGACCAGTCCTCCTCATTAGAGGGGTCCAGACCAGTCCTCCTCATTAGAGGGTTCCAGACCAGTCCTCCTCATCAGAGGGGTCCAGACCAGTCCTCCTCATTAGAGGGGTCCAGACCAGTCCTCCTCATTAGAGGGTTCCAGACCAGTCCTCCTCATCAGAGGGGTCCAGACCAGTCCTCCTCATTAGAGGGTTCCAGACCAGTCCTCCTCATTAGAAGGGTCCAGTCTTCCTCATCAGAGGAGTACAGTCCAGTCCTCTTCATCAGAGGGGTCCAGACAAGTCCTCCTCATTAGAAGGGTCCAGTCCTCCTCATTAGAAGGGTCCAGTCGTCCTCATCAGAGGGGTCCAGACCAGTCCTCCTCGTCAGAGGGGTCCAGTCCAGTCCTCCTCATTAGAGGGGACAGTCCTCCTCATCAGAGGGGTCCAGTCCTCTTCATCAGAGGGGTCCATACCAGTCCTCCTCATTAGAATGGTCCAGTCCTCCTCATCAGAGGGGTCCAGACCAGTCGTCCTCATCAGAGGGGTCCAGTCCAGTCCTCTTCATCAGAGGGGTCCAGACCAGTACTCCTCATCAGAGGGGTCCAGTCCTCCTCATCAGAGGAGTCCAGACCAGTCCTCCTCATCAGAGGGGTGAGTTCTCCTCAATAGAGGGGTCCAGTCCAGTCCTCCCCATTAGAGGGGTCCAGTCCAGTTCTCCTCATTAGAGGGGTCCAGTCCAGTCCTCCTCATTAGAGGGTTCAGTCCTCCTCATTAGAGAAATCCAGACCAGTCCTCCTCATTAGAGGGACCCAGACCAGTCCTCCTCATTAGAGGGGTCCAGTCCAGTCCTCCTTATTAGAGGGGCCCAGTCCTTCTCATTAGAGGGGCCCAGTCCTTCTCATTAGAGGGATCCAGTCCAGTCCTCCTCATTAGAGGGGCCCAGTCCTTCTCATTAGAGGGGCCAAGTCCTTCTCATTAGAGGGATCCAGTCTAGTCCTCCTCATTAGAGGGTTCCAGACCAGTCCTCCTCATTAGAGGGTTCCAGACCAGTCCTCCTCATTAGAGGGTTCCAGACCAGTCCTCCTCATTAGAGGGTTCCAGACCAGTCCTCCTCATTAGAGGGGTCCAGACCAGTCCTCCTCATTAGAGGGTTCCAGACCAGTCCTCCTCATTAGAGGGGTCCAGACCAGTCCTCCTCATCAGAGGGGTCCAGACCAGTCCTCCTCATTAGAGGGTTCCAGACCAGTCCTCCTCATTAGAGGGTTCCAGACCAGTCCTCCTCATTAGAGGGGTCCAGACCAGTCCTCCTCATTAGAGGGTTCCAGACCAGTCCTCCTCATTAGAGGGTTCCAGACCAGTCCTCCTCATTAGAGGGGTCCAGACCACTCCTCCTCATTAGAGGGGTCCAGACCCGTCCTCCTCATTAGTGTCCAGTCCTCCTCATTAGAGGGTCCAGTCTAGTCCTCCTCATTAGAGGGTTCCAGACCAGTCCTCCTCATTAGAGGGTTCCAGACCAGTCCTTCTCATTAGAGGGTTCCAGACCAGTCCTCCTCATTAGAGGGTTCCAGACCAGTCCTCCTCATCAGAGGGGTCCAGACCAGTCCTCCTCGTCAGAGGGGTCCAGTCCAGTCCTCCTCATTAGAGGGGTCCAGTCCTCCTCATCAGAGGGGTCCAGTCCTCTTCATCAGAGGGGTCCATACCAGTCCTCCTCATTAGAATGGTCCAGTCCTCCTCATCAGAGGGGTCCAGACCAGTCGTCCTCATCAGAGGGGTCCAGTCCAGTCCTCCTCATCAGAGGGGTCCAGTCCTCCTCATCAGAGGAGTCCAGTCCTCCTCATCAGAGGAGTCCAGCCCAGTCCTCCTCATTAGAGGGGTCCAGACCAGTCCTCCTCATTAGAGTGGTCCAGACCAGTCCTCCTCATTAGAGGGGTCCAGACCACTCCTCCTCATCAGAGGGGTCCAGACCAGTCCTCCTCATCAGAGGGGTGAGTTCTCCTCAATAGAGGTGTCCAGTCCAGTCCTCCTCATTAGAGGGGTCCAGTCCTGTTCTCCTCATTAGAGGGGTCCAGACCAGTCCTCCTCATTAGAGGGGTCCAGACCAGTCCTCCTCATCAGAGGGGTCCAGACCAGTCCTCCTCATCAGAGGGGTGAGTTCTCCTCAATAGAGGGGTCCAGTCTAGTCCTCCTCATTAGAGGGGTCCAGACCAGTCCTCCTCATTAGAGGGACCCAGACCAGTCCTCCTCATTAGAGGGGTCCAGTCCAGTCCTCCTTATTAGAGGGGTCCAGACCAGTCCTCCTCATCAGAGGGGCCCAGTCCTTCTCATTAGAGTCATCCAGTCTAGTCCTACTCATTAGAGGGTTCCAGACCAGTCCTCCTCATTAGAGGGGTCCAGAACAGTACTCCTCATTAGAGTGTCCAGTCCTCATCATTAGAGGGATCCAGTCCTCCTCATTGGAGGGGTCCAGACCAGTCCTCCTCATTGGAGGGGTCCAGACCAGTCCTCCTCATTGGAGGGTCCAGTCCTCCTCATTGGAGGGGTCCAGACCAGTCCTCCTCATTAGAGGGTCCAGTCCTCCTCATTAGAGGGTTCCAGACCAGTACTCCTCATTAGAGGGTCCAGTCCTCCTCATTAGAGGGTCCAGTCCTCCTCATTAGAGGGGTCCAGACCAGTCCTCCTCATTAGAGGGTCCAGTTCTCCTCATTAGAGGGTCCAGTCCTCATTAGAGGGGTCCAGACCAGTCCTCCTCATTAGAGGGTCCAGTTCTCCTCATTAGAGGGTCCAGTCCTCATTAGAGGGGTCCAGACCAGTCCTCCTCATTAGAGGGGTCCAGACCAGTCCTCCTCATTAGAGGGTCCAGTCCTCATTAGAGGGGTCCAGACCAGTCCTCCTCATTAGAGCAGTCCTCATTAGAGGATCCAGTCCTCCCCATTAGAGGGTCCAGTGCTCCCCATTAGAGGGTCCAGTCCTCCCCATTAGAGGGTCCAGTCCTCCTCATTAGAGGGTCCAGTCCTCCCCATTAGAGGGTCCAGTCCTCCTCATTAGAGGGTCCAGTCCTCCTCATTAGAGGGTCCAGTCCTCCTCATTAGAGGGTCCAGTCCTCCTCATTAGAGGGTCCAGTCCTCCCCATTAGAGGGTCCAGTCCTCCCAATTAGAGGGTCCAGTCCTCCTCATTAGAGGGTCCAGTCCTCCTCATTAGAGGGTCCAGTCCTCCCCATTAGAGGGTCCAGTCCTCCCCATTAGAGGGTCCAGTCCTCCTCATTAGAGGTTCCAGTCCTCCTCATTAGAGGGTCCAGTCCTCCCCATTAGAGGGGTCCAGTCTTCCTCATTAGAGGGTCCAGTCCTCCTCATTAGAGGGTCCAGTCCTCCCCATTAGAGGTTCCAGTCCTCCTCATTAGAGGGGTCCAGTCCTCCTCATTAGAGGGTCCAGTCCTCCTCATTAGAGGGTCCAGTCCTCCTCATTAGAGGGTCCAGTCCTCCTCATTAGAGGGTCCAGTCCTCCTCATTAGAGGGTCCAGTCTTCCTCAGAGGGTCCAGTCCTCCTCATTAGAGGGGTTCAGACCAGTCCTCCTCATTAGAGGGTCCAGTCCTCCTCATTAGAGGGTCCAGTCCTCCTCATTAGAGGGTCCAGTCCTCCTCATTAGAGGGTCCAGTCCTCCTCATTAGAGGGTCCAGTCCTCCCCATTAGAGGGTCCAGTCCTCCTCAGAGGGGTTCAGACCAGTCCTCCTCATTAGAGGGTCCAGTCCTCCTCATTAGAGGGTCCAGTCCTCCCAATTAGAGGGTCCAGTCCTCCTCATTAGAGGGGTTCAGACCAGTCCTCCTCATTAGAGGTTCCAGTCCTCCCCATTAGAGGGTCCAGTCCTCCTCATTAGAGGGGTCCAGTCCTCCTCATTAGAGGGTCCAGTCTTCCTCATTAGAGGGTCCAGTCCTCCTCATTAGAGGGGTTCAGACCAGTCCTCCTCATTAAAGTGTCCAGTCCTCCTCATTAGAGGGTCCAGTCCTCCCCATTAGAGGGTCCAGTCCTCCTCATTAGAGGGTCCAGTCCTCCTCATTAGAGGGTCCAGTCCTCCTCATTAGAGGGTCCAGTCCTCCTCATTAGAGGGTCCAGTCCTCCCCATTAGAGGGTCCAGTCCTCCCCATTAGAGGGTCCAGTCCTCCTCATTAGAGGTTCCAGTCCTCCTCATTAGAGGGGTCCAGTCCTCCTCATTAGAGGGTCCAGTCCTCCCCATTAGAGGGGTCCAGTCCTCCTCATTAGAGGGTCCAGCCCTCCTCATTAGAGGGTCCAGTCCTCCCCATTAGAGGTTCCAGTCCTCCTCATTAGAGGGGTCCAGTCCTCCTCATTAGAGGGTCCAGTCCTCCTCATTAGAGGGTCCAGTCCTCCTCATTAGAGGGTCCAGTCCTCCTCATTAGAGGGTCCAGTCCTCCTCATTAGAGGGTCCAGTCTTCCTCAGAGGGTCCAGTCCTCCTCATTAGAGGGGTTCAGACCAGTCCTCCTCATTAGAGGGTCCAGTCCTCCTCATTAGAGGGTCCAGTCCTCCTCATTAGAGGGTCCAGTCCTCCTCATTAGAGGGTCCAGTCCTCCTCATTAGAGGGTCCAGTCCTCCCCATTAGAGGGTCCAGTCCTCCTCATTAGAGGGGTTCAGACCAGTCCTCCTCATTAGAGGGTCCAGTCCTCCTCATTAGAGGGTCCAGTCCTCCCCATTAGAGGGTCCAGTCCTCCTCATTAGAGGGGTTCAGACCTGTCCTCCTCATTAGAGGGTCCAGTCCTCCCCATTAGAGGGTCCAGTCCTCCTCATTAGAGGGTCCAGTCCTCCTCATCAGAGCGTCCAGTCCTCCCGATTAAAGGGTCCAGTCCTCCCCATTAGAGGGTCCAGTCCTCCTCATTAGAGGGTCCAGTCCTCCCCATTAGAGGGTCCAGTCCTCCTCATTAGAGGGTCCAGTCCTCCTCATTAGAGGGTCCAGTCCTCCTCATTAGAGGGTCCAGTCCTCCTCATTAGAGGGTCCAGTCCTCCTCATTAGAGGGTCCAGTCCTCCTCATTAGAGGGTCCAGTCCTCCTCATTAGAGGGTCCAGTCCTCCTCATTAGAGGGTCCAGTCCTCCTCATTAGAGGGTCCAGTCCTCCCCATTAGAGGGTCCAGTCCTCCTCATTAGAGGGTCCAGTCCTCCTCATTAGAGGGTCCAGTCCTCCCCATTAGAGGGTCCAGTCCTCCTCATTAGAGGGGTCCAGACCAGTCCTCCTCATCAGAGGGGTCCAGACCAGTCCTCCTCATTAGAGGGTTCGAGACCAGTCCTCCTCATTAGAGGGTTCCAGACCAGTCCTCCTCATTAGAGGGTTCCAGACCAGTCCTCCTCATTAGAGGGTTCCAGACCAGTCCTCCTCATTAGAGGGGTCCAGACCAGTCCTCCTCATTAGAGGGGTCCAGACCAGTCCTCCTCATTAGTGTCCAGTCCTCCTCATTAGAGGGTCCAGTCTAGTCCTCCTCATTAGAGGGTTCCAGACCAGTCCTCCTCATTAGAGGGTTCCAGACCAGTCCTCCTCATTAGAGGGTTCCAGACCAGTCCTCCTCATTAGAGGGTTCCAGACCAGTCCTCCTCATTAGAGGGGTCCAGACCAGTCCTCCTCATTAGAGGGGTCCAGACCAGTCCTCCTCATTAGAGGGGTCCAGACCAGTCCTCCTCATTAGAGGGACCCAGACCAGTCCTCCTCAATAGAAGGCTCCAGTCTTCCTCATCAGAGGAGTACAGTCCAGTCCTCCTCATTAGAAGGGTCCAGTCATCCACATCAGAGGGGTCCAGACCAGTCCTCCTCGTCAGAGGGGTCCAGTCCAGTCCTCCTCATTAGAGGGGTCCAGTCCTCCTCATCAGAGGGGTCCAGTCCTCTTCATCAGAGGGGTCCATACCAGTCCTCCTCATTAGAATGGTCCAGTCCTCCTCATCAGAGGGGTCCAGACCAGTCGTCCTCATCAGAGGGGTCCAGTCCAGTCCTCCTCATCAGAGGGGTCCAGTCCTCCTCATCAGAGGAGTCCAGTCCTCCTCATCAGAGGAGTCCAGCCCAGTCCTCCTCATTAGAGGGGTCCAGACCAGTCCTCCTCATTAGAGGGGTCCAGACCAGTCCTCCTCATTAGAGGGGTCCAGACCAGTCCTCCTCATCAGAGGGGTCCAGACCAGTCCTCCTCATCAGAGGGGTGAGTTCTCCTCAATAGAGGGGTCCAGTCCAGTCCTCCTCATTAGAGGGGTCCAGTCCAGTTCTCCTCATTAGAGGGGTCCAGACCAGTCCTCCTCATTAGAGGGGTCCAGACCAGTCCTCCTCATCAGAGGGGTCCAGACCAGTCCTTCTCATCAGAGGGGTGAGTTCTCCTCAATAGAGGGGTCCAGTCTAGTCCTCCTCATTAGAGGGGTCCAGACCAGTCCTCCTCATTAGAGGGACCCAGACCAGTCCTCCTCATTAGAGGGGTCCAGTCCAGTCCTCCTCATTAGAGGGGTCCAGACCAGTCCTCCTCATTAGAGGGGTCCAGTCCAGTCCTCCTTATTAGAGGGGTCCAGACCAGTCCTCCTCATCAGAGGGGCCCAGTCCTTCTCATTAGAGTCATCCAGTCTAGTCCTACTCATTAGAGGGTTCCAGACCAGTCCTCCTCATTAGAGGGGTCCAGAACAGTACTCCTCATTAGAGTGTCCAGTCCTCATCATTAGAGGGATCCAGTCCTCCTCATTGGAGGGGTCCAGACCAGTCCTCCTCATTGGAGGGGTCCAGACCAGTCCTCCTCATTGGAGGGTCCAGACCTCCTCATTGGAGGGGTCCAGACCAGTCCTCCTCATTAGAGGGTCCAGTCCTCCTCATTAGAGGGTTCCAGACCAGTACTCCTCATTAGAGGGTCCAGTCCTCCTCATTAGAGGGTCCAGTCCTCCTCATTAGAGGGGTCCAGACCAGTCCTCCTCATTAGAGGGTCCAGTTCTCCTCATTAGAGGGTCCAGTCCTCATTAGAGGGGTCCAGACCAGTACTCCTCATTAGAGGGTCCAGTTCTCCTCATTAGAGGGTCCAGTCCTCATTAGAGGGGTCCAGACCAGTCCTCCTCATTAGAGGGGTCCAGACCAGTCCTCCTCATTAGAGGGTCCAGTCCTCATTAGAGGGGTCCAGACCAGTCCTCCTCATTAGAGCAGTCCTCATTAGAGGGGTCCAGACCAGTCCTCCTCATTAGAGGGTCCAGTCCTCCCCATTAGAGGGTCCAGTCCTCCCCATTAGAGGGTCCAGTCCTCCCCATTAGAGGGTCCAGTCCTCCTCATTAGAGGGTCCAGTCCTCCCCATTAGAGGGTCCAGTCCTCCTCATTAGAGGGTCCAGTCCTCCTCATTAGAGGGTCCAGTCCTCCCCATTAGAGGGTCCAGTCCTCCTCATTAGAGGGTCCAGTCCTCCTCATTAGAGGGTCCAGTCCTCCTCATTAGAGGGTCCAGTCCTCCCCATTAGAGGGTCCAGTCCTCCCCATTAGAGGGTCCAGTCCTCCTCATTAGAGGTTCCAGTCCTCCTCATTAGAGGGGTCCAGTCCTCCTCATTAGAGGGTCCAGTCCTCCCCATTAGAGGGGTCCAGTCCTCCTCATTAGAGGGTCCAGTCCTCCTCATTAGAGGGTCCAGTCCTCCCCATTAGAGGGTCCAGTCCTCCTCATTAGAGGGTCCAGTCCTCCCCATTAGAGGGTCCAGTCCTCCTCAGAGGGGTTCAGACCAGTCCTCCTCATTAGAGGGTCCAGTCCTCCTCATTAGAGGGTCCAGTCCTCCCAATTAGAGGGTCCAGTCCTCCTCATTAGAGGGGTTCAGACCAGTCCTCCTCATTAGAGGTTCCAGTCCTCCTCATTAGAGGGGTCCAGTCCTCCTCATTAGAGGGTCCAGTCTTCCGCATTAGAGGGTCCAGTCCTCCTCATTAGAGGGGTTCAGACCAGTCCTCCTCATTAAAGTGTCCAGTCCTCCTCATTAGAGGGTCCAGTCCTCCCCATTAGAGGGTCCAGTCCTCCTCATTAGAGGGTCCAGTCCTCCTCATTAGAGGGTCCAGTCCTCCTCATTAGAGGGTCCAGTCCTCCTCATTAGAGGTTCCAGTCCTCCTCATTAGAGGGGTCCAGTCCTCCTCATTAGAGGGTCCAGTCCTCCCCATTAGAGGGGTCCAGTCCTCCTCATTAGAGGGTCCAGCCCTCCTCATTAGAGGGTCCAGTCCTCCCCATTAGAGGTTCCAGTCCTCCTCATTAGAGGGGTCCAGTCCTCCTCATTAGAGGGTCCAGTCCTCCTCATTAGAGGGTCCAGTCCTCCTCATTAGAGGGTCCAGTCCTCCTCATTAGAGGGTCCAGTCCTCCTCATTAGAGGGTCCAGTCTTCCTCAGAGGGTCCAGTCCTCCTCATTAGAGGGGTTCAGACCAGTCCTCCTCATTAGAGGGTCCAGTCCTCCTCATTAGAGGGTCCAGTCCTCCTCATTAGAGGGTCCAGTCCTCCTCATTAGAGGGTCCAGTCCTCCTCATTAGAGGGTCCAGTCCTCCCCATTAGAGGGTCCAGTCCTCCTCATTAGAGGGGTTCAGACCAGTCCTCCTCATTAGAGGGTCCAGTCCTCCTCATTAGAGGGTCCAGTCCTCCCCATTAGAGGGTCCAGTCCTCCTCATTAGAGGGGTTCAGACCTGTCCTCCTCATTAGAGGGTCCAGTCCTCCCCATTAGAGGGTCCAGTCCTCCTCATTAGAGGGTCCAGTCCTCCTCATCAGAGCGTCCAGTCCTCCCCATTAAAGGGTCCAGTCCTCCCCATTAGAGGGTCCAGTCCTCCTCATTAGAGGGTCCAGTCCTCCCCATTAGAGGGTCCAGTCCTCCTCATTAGAGGGTCCAGTCCTCCTCATTAGAGGGTCCAGTCCTCCTCATTAGAGGGTCCAGTCCTCCTCATTAGAGGGTCCAGTCCTCCTCATTAGAGGGTCCAGTCCTCCTCATTAGAGGGTCCAGTCCTCCTCATTAGAGGGTCCAGTCCTCCTCATTAGAGGGTCCAGTCCTCCCCATTAGAGGGTCCAGTCCTCCTCATTAGAGGGTCCAGTCCTCCTCATTAGAGGGTCCAGTCCTCCCCATTAGAGGGTCCAGTCCTCCTCATTAGAGGGGTCCAGACCAGTCCTCCTCATCAGAGGGGTCCAGACCAGTCCTCCTCATTAGAGGGTTCCAGACCAGTCCTCCTCATTAGAGGGTTCCAGACCAGTCCTCCTCATTAGAGGGTTCCAGACCAGTCCTCCTCATTAGAGGGTTCCAGACCAGTCCTCCTCATTAGAGGGGTCCAGACCAGTCCTCCTCATTAGAGGGGTCCAGACCAGTCCTCCTCATTAGTGTCCAGTCCTCCTCATTAGAGGGTCCAGTCTAGTCCTCCTCATTAGAGGGTTCCAGACCAGTCCTCCTCATTAGAGGGTTCCAGACCAGTCCTCCTCATTAGAGGGTTCCAGACCAGTCCTCCTCATTAGAGGGTTCCAGACCAGTCCTCCTCATTAGAGGGGTCCAGACCAGTCCTCCTCATTAGAGGGGTCCAGACCAGTCCTCCTCATTAGAGGGGTCCAGACCAGTCCTCCTCATTAGAGGGACCCAGACCAGTCCTCCTCATTAGAAGGCTCCAGTCTTCCTCATCAGAGGAGTACAGTCCAGTCCTCCTCATTAGAAGGGTCCAGTCATCCACATCAGAGGGGTCCAGACCAGTCCTCCTCGTCAGAGGGGTCCAGTCCAGTCCTCCTCATTAGAGGGGTCCAGTCCTCCTCATCAGAGGGGTCCAGTCCTCTTCATCAGAGGGGTCCATACCAGTCCTCCTCATTAGAATGGTCCAGTCCTCCTCATCAGAGGGGTCCAGACCAGTCGTCCTCATCAGAGGGGTCCAGTCCAGTCCTCCTCATCAGAGGGGTCCAGTCCTCCTCATCAGAGGAGTCCAGTCCTCCTCATCAGAGGAGTCCAGCCCAGTCCTCCTCATTAGAGGGGTCCAGACCAGTCCTCCTCATTAGAGGGGTCCAGACCAGTCCTCCTCATTAGAGGGGTCCAGACCAGTCCTCCTCATCAGAGGGGTCCAGACCAGTCCTCCTCATCAGAGGGGTGAGTTCTCCTCAATAGAGGGGTCCAGTCCAGTCCTCCTCATTAGAGGGGTCCAGTCCAGTTCTCCTCATTAGAGGGGTCCAGACCAGTCCTCCTCATTAGAGGGGTCCAGACCAGTCCTCCTCATCAGAGGGGTCCAGACCAGTCCTTCTCATCAGAGGGGTGAGTTCTCCTCAATAGAGGGGTCCAGTCTAGTCCTCCTCATTAGAGGGGTCCAGACCAGTCCTCCTCATTAGAGGGACCCAGACCAGTCCTCCTCATTAGAGGGGTCCAGTCCAGTCCTCCTCATTAGAGGGGTCCAGACCAGTCCTCCTCATTAGAGGGGTCCAGTCCAGTCCTCCTTATTAGAGGGGTCCAGACCAGTCCTCCTCATCAGAGGGGCCCAGTCCTTCTCATTAGAGTCATCCAGTCTAGTCCTACTCATTAGAGGGTTCCAGACCAGTCCTCCTCATTAGAGGGGTCCAGAACAGTACTCCTCATTAGAGTGTCCAGTCCTCATCATTAGAGGGATCCAGTCCTCCTCATTGGAGGGGTCCAGACCAGTCCTCCTCATTGGAGGGGTCCAGACCAGTCCTCCTCATTGGAGGGTCCAGTCCTCCTCATTGGAGGGGTCCAGACCAGTCCTCCTCATTAGAGGGTCCAGTCCTCCTCATTAGAGGGTTCCAGACCAGTACTCCTCATTAGAGGGTCCAGTCCTCCTCATTAGAGGGTCCAGTCCTCCTCATTAGAGGGGTCCAGACCAGTCCTCCTCATTAGAGGGTCCAGTTCTCCTCATTAGAGGGTCCAGTCCTCATTAGAGGGGTCCAGACCAGTACTCCTCATTAGAGGGTCCAGTTCTCCTCATTAGAGGGTCCAGTCCTCATTAGAGGGGTCCAGACCAGTCCTCCTCATTAGAGGGGTCCAGACCAGTCCTCCTCATTAGAGGGTCCAGTCCTCATTAGAGGGGTCCAGACCAGTCCTCCTCATTAGAGCAGTCCTCATTAGAGGGGTCCAGACCAGTCCTCCTCATTAGAGGGTCCAGTCCTCCCCATTAGAGGGTCCAGTCCTCCCCATTAGAGGGTCCAGTCCTCCCCATTAGAGGGTCCAGTCCTCCTCATTAGAGGGTCCAGTCCTCCCCATTAGAGGGTCCAGTCCTCCTCATTAGAGGGTCCAGTCCTCCTCATTAGAGGGTCCAGTCCTCCCCATTAGAGGGTCCAGTCCTCCTCATTAGAGGGTCCAGTCCTCCTCATTAGAGGGTCCAGTCCTCCTCATTAGAGGGTCCAGTCCTCCCCATTAGAGGGTCCAGTCCTCCCCATTAGAGGGTCCAGTCCTCCTCATTAGAGGTTCCAGTCCTCCTCATTAGAGGGGTCCAGTCCTCCTCATTAGAGGGTCCAGTCCTCCCCATTAGAGGGGTCCAGTCCTCCTCATTAGAGGGTCCAGTCCTCCTCATTAGAGGGTCCAGTCCTCCCCATTAGAGGGTCCAGTCCTCCTCATTAGAGGGTCCAGTCCTCCCCATTAGAGGGTCCAGTCCTCCTCAGAGGGGTTCAGACCAGTCCTCCTCATTAGAGGGTCCAGTCCTCCTCATTAGAGGGTCCAGTCCTCCCAATTAGAGGGTCCAGTCCTCCTCATTAGAGGGGTTCAGACCAGTCCTCCTCATTAGAGGTTCCAGTCCTCCTCATTAGAGGGGTCCAGTCCTCCTCATTAGAGGGTCCAGTCTTCCGCATTAGAGGGTCCAGTCCTCCTCATTAGAGGGGTTCAGACCAGTCCTCCTCATTAAAGTGTCCAGTCCTCCTCATTAGAGGGTCCAGTCCTCCCCATTAGAGGGTCCAGTCCTCCTCATTAGAGGGTCCAGTCCTCCTCATTAGAGGGTCCAGTCCTCCTCATTAGAGGGTCCAGTCCTCCTCATTAGAGGTTCCAGTCCTCCTCATTAGAGGGGTCCAGTCCTCCTCATTAGAGGGTCCAGTCCTCCCCATTAGAGGGGTCCAGTCCTCCTCATTAGAGGGTCCAGCCCTCCTCATTAGAGGGTCCAGTCCTCCCCATTAGAGGTTCCAGTCCTCCTCATTAGAGGGGTCCAGTCCTCCTCATTAGAGGGTCCAGTCCTCCTCATTAGAGGGTCCAGTCCTCCTCATTAGAGGGTCCAGTCCTCCTCATTAGAGGGTCCAGTCCTCCTCATTAGAGGGTCCAGTCTTCCTCAGAGGGTCCAGTCCTCCTCATTAGAGGGGTTCAGACCAGTCCTCCTCATTAGAGGGTCCAGTCCTCCTCATTAGAGGGTCCAGTCCTCCTCATTAGAGGGTCCAGTCCTCCTCATTAGAGGGTCCAGTCCTCCTCATTAGAGGGTCCAGTCCTCCCCATTAGAGGGTCCAGTCCTCCTCATTAGAGGGGTTCAGACCAGTCCTCCTCATTAGAGGGTCCAGTCCTCCTCATTAGAGGGTCCAGTCCTCCCCATTAGAGGGTCCAGTCCTCCTCATTAGAGGGGTTCAGACCTGTCCTCCTCATTAGAGGGTCCAGTCCTCCCCATTAGAGGGTCCAGTCCTCCTCATTAGAGGGTCCAGTCCTCCTCATCAGAGCGTCCAGTCCTCCCCATTAAAGGGTCCAGTCCTCCCCATTAGAGGGTCCAGTCCTCCTCATTAGAGGGTCCAGTCCTCCCCATTAGAGGGTCCAGTCCTCCTCATTAGAGGGTCCAGTCCTCCTCATTAGAGGGTCCAGTCCTCCTCATTAGAGGGTCCAGTCCTCCTCATTAGAGGGTCCAGTCCTCCTCATTAGAGGGTCCAGTCCTCCTCATTAGAGGGTCCAGTCCTCCTCATTAGAGGGTCCAGTCCTCCTCATTAGAGGGTCCAGTCCTCCTCATTAGAGGGTCCAGTCCTCCTCATTAGAGGGTCCAGTCCTCCCCATTAGAGGGTCCAGTCCTCCTCATTAGAGGGGTCCAGACCAGTCCTCCTCATCAGAGGGGTCCAGACCAGTCCTCCTCATTAGAGGGTTCCAGACCAGTCCTCCTCATTAGAGGGTTCCAGACCAGTCCTCCTCATTAGAGGGTTCCAGACCAGTCCTCCTCATTAGAGGGTTCCAGACCAGTCCTCCTCATTAGAGGGGTCCAGACCAGTCCTCCTCATTAGAGGGGTCCAGACCAGTCCTCCTCATTAGTGTCCAGTCCTCCTCATTAGAGGGTCCAGTCTAGTCCTCCTCATTAGAGGGTTCCAGACCAGTCCTCCTCATTAGAGGGTTCCAGACCAGTCCTCCTCATTAGAGGGTTCCAGACCAGTCCTCCTCATTAGAGGGTTCCAGACCAGTCCTCCTCATTAGAGGGGTCCAGACCAGTCCTCCTCATTAGAGGGGTCCAGACCAGTCCTCCTCATTAGAGGGGTCCAGACCAGTCCTCCTCATTAGAGGGACCCAGACCAGTCCTCCTCATTAGAAGGCTCCAGTCTTCCTCATCAGAGGAGTACAGTCCAGTCCTCCTCATTAGAAGGGTCCAGTCATCCACATCAGAGGGGTCCAGACCAGTCCTCCTCGTCAGAGGGGTCCAGTCCAGTCCTCCTCATTAGAGGGGTCCAGTCCTCCTCATCAGAGGGGTCCAGTCCTCTTCATCAGAGGGGTCCATACCAGTCCTCCTCATTAGAATGGTCCAGTCCTCCTCATCAGAGGGGTCCAGACCAGTCGTCCTCATCAGAGGGGTCCAGTCCAGTCCTCCTCATCAGAGGGGTCCAGTCCTCCTCATCAGAGGAGTCCAGTCCTCCTCATCAGAGGAGTCCAGCCCAGTCCTCCTCATTAGAGGGGTCCAGACCAGTCCTCCTCATTAGAGGGGTCCAGACCAGTCCTCCTCATTAGAGGGGTCCAGACCAGTCCTCCTCATCAGAGGGGTCCAGACCAGTCCTCCTCATCAGAGGGGTGAGTTCTCCTCAATAGAGGGGTCCAGTCCAGTCCTCCTCATTAGAGGGGTCCAGTCCAGTTCTCCTCATTAGAGGGGTCCAGACCAGTCCTCCTCATTAGAGGGGTCCAGACCAGTCCTCCTCATCAGAGGGGTCCAGACCAGTCCTTCTCATCAGAGGGGTGAGTTCTCCTCAATAGAGGGGTCCAGTCTAGTCCTCCTCATTAGAGGGGTCCAGACCAGTCCTCCTCATTAGAGGGACCCAGACCAGTCCTCCTCATTAGAGGGGTCCAGTCCAGTCCTCCTCATTAGAGGGGTCCAGACCAGTCCTCCTCATTAGAGGGGTCCAGTCCAGTCCTCCTTATTAGAGGGGTCCAGACCAGTCCTCCTCATCAGAGGGGCCCAGTCCTTCTCATTAGAGTCATCCAGTCTAGTCCTACTCATTAGAGGGTTCCAGACCAGTCCTCCTCATTAGAGGGGTCCAGAACAGTACTCCTCATTAGAGTGTCCAGTCCTCATCATTAGAGGGATCCAGTCCTCCTCATTGGAGGGGTCCAGACCAGTCCTCCTCATTGGAGGGGTCCAGACCAGTCCTCCTCATTGGAGGGTCCAGTCCTCCTCATTGGAGGGGTCCAGACCAGTCCTCCTCATTAGAGGGTCCAGTCCTCCTCATTAGAGGGTTCCAGACCAGTACTCCTCATTAGAGGGTCCAGTCCTCCTCATTAGAGGGTCCAGTCCTCCTCATTAGAGGGGTCCAGACCAGTCCTCCTCATTAGAGGGTCCAGTTCTCCTCATTAGAGGGTCCAGTCCTCATTAGAGGGGTCCAGACCAGTACTCCTCATTAGAGGGTCCAGTTCTCCTCATTAGAGGGTCCAGTCCTCATTAGAGGGGTCCAGACCAGTCCTCCTCATTAGAGGGGTCCAGACCAGTCCTCCTCATTAGAGGGTCCAGTCCTCATTAGAGGGGTCCAGATCAGTCCTCCTCATTAGAGCAGTCCTCATTAGAGGGGTCCAGACCAGTCCTCCTCATTAGAGGGTCCAGTCCTCCCCATTAGAGGGTCCAGTCCTCCCCATTAGAGGGTCCAGTCCTCCTCATTAGAGGGTCCAGTCCTCCCCATTAGAGGGTCCAGTCCTCCTCATTAGCAGGGTCCAGTCCTCATCATTAGAGGGTCCAGTCCTCCTCATTAGAGGGTCCAGTCCTCCCCATTAGAGGGTCCAGTCCTCCTCATTAGAGGGTCCAGTCCTCCTCATTAGAGGGTCCAGTCCTCCCCATTAGAGGGTCCAGTCCTCCCCATTAGAGGGTCCAGTCCTCCTCATTAGAGGGTCCAGTCCTCCTCATTAGAGGGTCCAGTCCTCCTCATTAGAGGGTCCAGTCCTTCTCATTAGAGGGTCCAGTCCTCCCCATTAGAGGGTCCAGTCCTCCTCATTAGAGGGGTTCAGACCAGTCCTCCTCATTAGAGGGTCCAGTCCTCCTCATTAGAAGGTCCAGTCCTCCTCATTAGAGGGTCCAGTCCTCCTCATTAGAGGGTCCAGTCCTCCCAATTAGAGGGTCCAGTCCTCCTCATTAGAAGGGTTCAGACCAGTCCTCCTCATTAGAGGGTCCAGTCCTCCCCATTAGAGGGTCCAGTCCTCCTCATTAGAGGGTCCAGTCCTCCTCATTAGAGGGTCCAGTCCTCCTCATTAGAGGGTCCAGTCCTCCCCATTAGAGGGTCCAGTCCTCCCCATTAGAGGGTCCAGTCCTCCTCATTAGAGGGTCCAGTCCTCCTCATTAGAGGGTCCAGTCCTCCTCATTAGAGGGTCCAGTCCTTCTCATTAGAGGGTCCAGTCCTCCCCATTAGAGGGTCCAGTCCTCCTCATTAGAGGGGTTCAGACCAGTCCTCCTCATTAGAGGGTCCAGTCCTCCTCATTAGAAGGTCCAGTCCTCCTCATTAGAGGGTCCAGTCCTCCTCATTAGAGGGTCCAGTCCTCCCAATTAGAGGGTCCAGTCCTCCTCATTAGAATGGTTCAGACCAGTCCTCCTCATTAGAGGTTCCAGTCCTCCCCATTAGAGGGTCCAGTCCTCCTCATTAGAGGGGTCCAGTCCTCCTCATTAGAGGGTCCAGTCTTCCTCATTAGAGGGTCCAGTCCTCCTCATTAGAGGGGTTCAGACCAGTCCTCCTCATTAAAGTGTCCAGTCCTCCTCCTTAGAGGGTCCAGTCCTCCTCATTAGAGGGTCCAGTCCTCCCCTTTAGAGGGTCCAGTCCTCCTCATTAGAGGGGTTCAGACCTGTCCTCCTCATTAGAGGGTCCAGTCCTCCCCATTAGAGGGTCCAGTCCTCCTCAATAGAGGGTCCAGTCCTCCTCATCAGAGGGTCCAGTCCACCCCATTAGAGGGTCCAGTCCTCCCCATTAGAGGGTCCAGTCCTCCTCATTAGAGGGTCCAGTCCTCCCCATTAGAGGGTCCAGTCCTCCTCATTAGAGGGTCCAGTCCTCCTCATTAGAGGGTCCAGTCCTCCTCATTAGAGGGTCCAGTCCTCCCCATTAGAGGATCCAGTCCTCCTCATTAGAGGGTCCAGTCCTCCTCATTAGAGGGTCCAGTCCTCCTCATTAGAGGGTCCAGTCCTCCTCATCAGAGGGTCCAGTCCTCCTCATCAGAGGGTCCAGTCCTCCCCATAAGAGGGTCCAGTCCTCCCCATTAGAGGGTCCAGTCCTCCTCATTAGAGGGTCCAGTCCTCCCCATTAGAGGGTCCAGTCCTCCTCATTAGAGGGTCCAGTCCTCCTCATTAGAGGGTCCAGTCCTCCTCATTAGAGGGTCAAGTCTTCCTCATTAGAGGGTCCAGTCTTCCTCATTAGAGGGTCCAGTCCTCCTCATTAGAGGGTCCAGTCCTCCTCATTAGAGGGTCCAGTCCTCCTCATTAGAGGGTCCAGTCCTCCTCATTAGAGGGTCCAGTCCTCCCCATTATAGGGTCCAGTCCTCCTCATTAGAGGGTCCAGTCCTCCTCATTAGAGGGCCCAGTCCTCCCCATTAGAGGGTAGAGTCCTCCTCATTATAGGGTCCAGTCCTCCTCATTAGAGGGTCCAGTCCTCCTCATTAGAGGGTCCAGTCCTCCTCATTAGAGGGTCCAGTCCTCCTCATTAGAGGGTCCAGTCCTCCCCATTAGAGGGTCCAGTCCTCCTCATTAGAGGGGTTCAGACCAGTCCTCCTCATTAGAGGGTCCAGTCCTCCTCATTAGAGGGTCCAGTCCTCCTCATTAGAGGGTCCAGTCCTCCCAATTAGAGGGTCCAGTCCTCCTCATTAGAGGGGTTCAGACCAGTCCTCCTCATTAGAGGTTCCAGTCCTCCCCATTAGAGGGTCCAGTCCTCCTCATTAGAGGGGTCCAGTCCTCCTCATTAGAGGGTCCAGTCTTCCTCATTAGAGGGTCCAGTCCTCCTCATTAGAGGGGTTCAGACCAGTCCTCCTCATTAAAGTGTCCAGTCCTCCTCATTAGAGGGTCCAGTCCTCCTCATTAGAGGGTCCAGTCCTCCCCATTAGAGGGTCCAGTCCTCCTCATTAGAGGCGTTCAGACCTGTCCTCCTCATTAGAGGGTCCAGTCCTCCCCATTAGAGGGTCCAGTCCTCCTCAATAGAGGGTCCAGTCCTCCTCATCAGAGGGTCCAGTCCACCCCATTAGAGGGTCCAGTCCTCCCCATTAGAGGGTCCAGTCCTCCTCATTAGAGGGTCCAGTCCTCCCCATTAGAGGGTCCAGTCCTCCTCATTAGAGGGTCCAGTCCTCCTCATTAGAGGGTCCAGTCCTCCTCATTAGAGGGTTCCAGACCAGTACTCCTCATTAGAGGGTCCAGTCCTCCTCATTAGAGGGTCCAGTCCTCCTCATTAGAGGGGTCCAGACCAGTCCTCCTCATTAGAGGGTCCAGTTCTCCTCATTAGAGGGTCCAGTCCTCATTAGAGGGGTCCAGACCAGTACTCCTCATTAGAGGGTCCAGTTCTCCTCATTAGAGGGTCCAGTCCTCATTAGAGGGGTCCAGACCAGTCCTCCTCATTAGAGGGGTCCAGACCAGTCCTCCTCATTAGAGGGTCCAGTCCTCATTAGAGGGGTCCAGACCAGTCCTCCTCATTAGAGCAGTCCTCATTAGAGGGGTCCAGACCAGTCCTCCTCATTAGAGGGTCCAGTCCTCCCCATTAGAGGGTCCAGTCCTCCCCATTAGAGGGTCCAGTCCTCCCCATTAGAGGGTCCAGTCCTCCCCATTAGAGGGTCCAGTCCTCCTCATTAGAGGGTCCAGTCCTCCCCATTAGAGGGTCCAGTCCTCCTCATTAGAGGGTCCAGTCCTCATCATTAGAGGGTCCAGTCCTCCTCATTAGAGGGTCCAGTCCTCCCCATTAGAGGGTCCAGTCCTCCTCATTAGAGGGTCCAGTCCTCCTCATTAGAGGGTCCAGTCCTCCCCATTAGAGGGTCCAGTCCTCCCCATTAGAGGGTCCAGTCCTCCTCATTAGAGGGTCCAGTCCTCCTCATTAGAGGGTCCAGTCCTCCTCATTAGAGGGTCCAGTCCTTCTCATTAGAGGGTCCAGTCCTCCCCATTAGAGGGTCCAGTCCTCCTCATTAGAGGGGTTCAGACCAGTCCTCCTCATTAGAGGGTCCAGTCCTCCTCATTAGAAGGTCCAGTCCTCCTCATTAGAGGGTCCAGTCCTCCTCATTAGAGGGTCCAGTCCTCCCAATTAGAGGGTCCAGTCCTCCTCATTAGAAGGGTTCAGACCAGTCCTCCTCATTAGAGGGTCCAGTCCTCCCCATTAGAGGGTCCAGTCCTCCTCATTAGAGGGTCCAGTCCTCCTCATTAGAGGGTCCAGTCCTCCTCATTAGAGGGTCCAGTCCTCCCCATTAGAGGGTCCAGTCCTCCCCATTAGAGGGTCCAGTCCTCCTCATTAGAGGGTCCAGTCCTCCTCATTAGAGGGTCCAGTCCTCCTCATTAGAGGGTCCAGTCCTTCTCATTAGAGGGTCCAGTCCTCCCCATTAGAGGGTCCAGTCCTCCTCATTAGAGGGGTTCAGACCAGTCCTCCTCATTAGAGGGTCCAGTCCTCCTCATTAGAAGGTCCAGTCCTCCTCATTAGAGGGTCCAGTCCTCCTCATTAGAGGGTCCAGTCCTCCCAATTAGAGGGTCCAGTCCTCCTCATTAGAATGGTTCAGACCAGTCCTCCTCATTAGAGGTTCCAGTCCTCCCCATTAGAGGGTCCAGTCCTCCTCATTAGAGGGGTCCAGTCCTCCTCATTAGAGGGTCCAGTCTTCCTCATTAGAGGGTCCAGTCCTCCTCATTAGAGGGGTTCAGACCAGTCCTCCTCATTAAAGTGTCCAGTCCTCCTCATTAGAGGGTCCAGTCCTCCTCATTAGAGGGTCCAGTCCTCCCCTTTAGAGGGTCCAGTCCTCCTCATTAGAGGGGTTCAGACCTGTCCTCCTCATTAGAGGGTCCAGTCCTCCCCATTAGAGGGTCCAGTCCTCCTCAATAGAGGGTCCAGTCCTCCTCATCAGAGGGTCCAGTCCACCCCATTAGAGGGTCCAGTCCTCCCCATTAGAGGGTCCAGTCCTCCTCATTAGAGGGTCCAGTCCTCCCCATTAGAGGGTCCAGTCCTCCTCATTAGAGGGTCCAGTCCTCCTCATTAGAGGGTCCAGTCCTCCTCATTAGAGGGTCCAGTCCTCCCCATTAGAGGATCCAGTCCTCCTCATTAGAGGGTCCAGTCCTCCTCATTAGAGGGTCCAGTCCTCCTCATTAGAGGGTCCAGTCCTCCTCATCAGAGGGTCCAGTCCTCCTCATCAGAGGGTCCAGTCCTCCCCATTAGAGGGTCCAGTCCTCCCCATTAGAGGGTCCAGTCCTCCTCATTAGAGGGTCCAGTCCTCCCCATTAGAGGGTCCAGTCCTCCTCATTAGAGGGTCCAGTCCTCCTCATTAGAGGGTCCAGTCCTCCTCATTAGAGGGTCAAGTCTTCCTCATTAGAGGGTCCAGTCTTCCTCATTAGAGGGTCCAGTCCTCCTCATTAGAGGGTCCAGTCCTCCTCATTAGAGGGTCCAGTCCTCCTCATTAGAGGGTCCAGTCCTCCTCATTAGAGGGTCCAGTCCTCCCCATTAGAGGGTCCAGTCCTCCTCATTAGAGGGTCCAGTCCTCCTCATTAGAGGGCCCAGTCCTCCCCATTAGAGGGTAGAGTCCTCCTCATTATAGGGTCCAGTCCTCCTCATTAGAGGGTCCAGTCCTCCTCATTAGAGGGTCCAGTCCTCCTCATTAGAGGGTCCAGTCCTCCTCATTAGAGGGTCCAGTCCTCCCCATTAGAGGGTCCAGTCCTCCTCATTAGAGGGGTTCAGACCAGTCCTCCTCATTAGAGGGTCCAGTCCTCCTCATTAGAGGGTCCAGTCCTCCTCATTAGAGGGTCCAGTCCTCCCAATTAGAGGGTCCAGTCCTCCTCATTAGAGGGGTTCAGACCAGTCCTCCTCATTAGAGGTTCCAGTCCTCCCCATTAGAGGGTCCAGTCCTCCTCATTAGAGGGGTCCAGTCCTCCTCATTAGAGGGTCCAGTCTTCCTCATTAGAGGGTCCAGTCCTCCTCATTAGAGGGGTTCAGACCAGTCCTCCTCATTAAAGTGTCCAGTCCTCCTCATTAGAGGGTCCAGTCCTCCTCATTAGAGGGTCCAGTCCTCCCCATTAGAGGGTCCAGTCCTCCTCATTAGAGGCGTTCAGACCTGTCCTCCTCATTAGAGGGTCCAGTCCTCCCCATTAGAGGGTCCAGTCCTCCTCAATAGAGGGTCCAGTCCTCCTCATCAGAGGGTCCAGTCCACCCCATTAGAGGGTCCAGTCCTCCCCATTAGAGGGTCCAGTCCTCCTCATTAGAGGGTCCAGTCCTCCCCATTAGAGGGTCCAGTCCTCCTCATTAGAGGGTCCAGTCCTCCTCATTAGAGGGTCCAGTCCTCCTCATTAGAGGGTCCAGTCCTCCTCATTAGAGGGTCCAGTCCTCCTCATTAGAGGGTCCAGTCCTCCCCATTAGAGGGTCCAGTCCTCCTCATTAGAGGGTCCAGTCCTCCTCATTAGAGGGTCCAGTCCTCCCCATTAGAGGGTCCAGTCCTCCTCATTAGAGGGGTTCAGACCAGTCCTCCTCATTAGAGGTTCCAGTCCTCCCCATTAGAGGGTCCAGTCCTCCTCATTAGAGGGTCCAGTCCTCTCATTAGAGGGTCCAGTCCTCCTCATTAGAGGGTCCAGTCCTCCCCATTAGAGGGTCCAGTCCTCCTCATTAGAGGGTCCAGTCCTCCTCATTAGAGGGTCCAGTCCTCCTCATTAGAGAGTCCAGTCCTCCCCATTAGAGGGTCCAGTCCTCCTCATTAGAGGGTCCAGTCCTCCTCATTAGAGGGTCCAGTCCAGAGTCATCAGTGTGCTGCAATCCTATTGATCCTCCTCCTAGCACAGAAACAACAGAGGGAGCAGGATGAAACGGCCAGGATCCTTTAATAAAACAGGGCCGGATGGCAGCGTGTGAAGTCCCTTCATTCTGGCTATCTGTAGAGCGTAGACAGCAGGCTCTTCAAAGGCAGGAAACATTCCTGCAGGCCTCCACATCCCACATATGAGGCTGCTGCTGTCCTCACTGCCAAGCCAACCTATCTGTCTGAGGGAGATCACCACACACAGCCGGGAGGACTGTGAGGGTGTATGGGAGGGAGGAGTGGTTATGTGTGTGACTGTGCATGTGTTCGGATGTGTAGGGGGGGTTGTACTGTAATGCTGATGGGTGCATTTTCATTCTTATTTTTTTATTTTTTTATTATTTAACCATTATTTAACTAGGCGAGTCAGTTAAGAACAAATTTTTATTTACAATGATGACTTCCCGGGGAACAGTGTGTTGACTGCCTTGTTCAGGGGCAGAACACCTGCCGACCTTTAAGAAGATGAAACAGAATTGTACACATGATTTTCTATTTATTTTACTTATTTATAGAGGACAATGCACATTAATCAACATCAATATTACAATAATGCAACATCCATGTAAATGTGCCGGGGGTTAGCCAAAAGATCATAATTACCTATAGTCTCAGGACAGCTTTACACAGTCACAATACAAATACTCACTAAAATAATACAAAATACCAATACATTACATCCAATAATATATCATTCTAACAACAACAACACTGTCATCAACTGTCGTCTTACATATGAGGAACCACAGATAACTCATGTGTACAGGTTTGGATAGATTTGAGCCATGTTTTCAATTCAAATGTAAAAGTACAATAATCAGTGCAGCTTCTCAAGTCCATGGACATTGCATTCCAGTATATTGTAAGAGGAGGCCGATTGGCCGATTTTAATGTGTTGAAAAGGGACAACGCAGTCCCCTCTACTGCCCTTGTTATGCTGGAGGTGCTTTCCTATAAGCATGATATGCCGGCATAGGGGTGGATGGGCAAAACCATGCAGGATCTTAAAGACAAGGCTCACATCTACATACTGCTTAAAGCTGTCCAGACTAAATTAATTATGCTTGTAAGTGATATGACAATGGCGGTAACTGTTAGGTTTGTTATCAAAAATCTTAAGTGTTTGTTTGTAGAGTGATTCAATTGGTTTCAGAATGGGAGCTCCTGCTTGTGACCAGCATGTGAGGCAACATCTCAGATGTGAGAACATCACAGCAGGCCTCCAGGGAAGGGAAGGTCTGATAAACCTATAGTTGGATAATCCAAACTTAACCGTGTTTAACCACCTTCACATGTTTCTTAAATGTCAAGTTGGAGTTTAAAATGACACCAAGATACCTGAAGTTAGACACAACATCATTACCAAGAACAGCCTGTTGGAGTCCAGATACCTGAAGTTAGAGACAACATCATTACCAAGAACAGCCTGTTGGAGTCCAGATACCTGAAGTTAGACACAACATCATTACCAAGAACAGCCTGTTGGAGTCCAGATACCTGAAGTTAGACACAACATCATTACCAAGAACAGCCTGTTGGAGTCCAGATACCTGAAGTTAGACACAACATCATTACCAAGAACAGCCTGTTGGAGTCCAGATACCTGAAGTTAGACACAACATCATTACCAAGAACAGCCTGTTGGAGTCCAGATACCTGAAGTTAGACACAATGTTCAGATTCTCCCCATTAACAAGAACAGTTTGTTGGGAACAATCAATGGATTTCTTACAGAATCAAATCAAATCAAAGTTTATTTGTCACGTACACCGAATACAACAGGTGTAGACCTTACAGTGAAATGCTTACTTACAAGCCCTAACCAACAGTGCAATTTTTAAGTAAAAAATAGGTATTAGGTAAACAATAGATAAGTAAAGAAATGTTTAAAAACAGTAAAATGACAGTAATAACAATAGTGAGGCTATATACAGGTGGTACCGGTACAGAGTCAATGTGCGGGGGCACCGGTTAGTCTGGCTAATTGAGGTATAATGTACATGAATGTTTAGTTAGATGATAAACAAAGAGTAGCAGCAGCGTAAAAGAGGGGATGGCGGGGGGATTGTCCGGGTAGCCATTTGATTACATGTTCAGGAGTCTTATGGCTTGGGGGTAAAAGCTGTTGAGAAGCCTTTTGGTTCTAGACTTGACGCTTGCCATGCGGTAGCAGAGAGAACAGTCTATGACTGGGGTGGCTGGGGTCTTTGACAATTTTTAGGGCCTTCCTCTGACACCGCCTGGTGTAGAAGTCCTGGATGTCAGGCAGCTTAGCCCCAGTGATATACTGGGACGTAAGCACTACCCTCTGCTGTGCCTTGCGGTCGGAGGCCGAGCAGTTGCCATACCAGGCAGCGATGCAACCAGTCAGGATGCTCTCAATGGTGCAACTGTAGAACCTTTTCAGGATCTGAGGACCCATGCCAAATCTTTTCAGCCTCCTGAGGGGGAATAGGATTTGTTGTGCCCTCTTCATGACAGTCTTGGAGTGTTTGGACCATTCTAGTTTGTTGGTGATGTGGACACCAAGGAACTTGAAGCTCTCAACCTGCTCCACCACAGCCCCTTCGAGGAGAATGGAGGCGTGCTCGATCCTCCTTTTCCTGTAGTCCACAATCATCTCCTTAGTCTTGATTAAGTTGAGGGAGAGGTTGTTATTCTGGCACCACTCGGCCAGGTCTCTGACCTCCTCCGTATAGGCTGTCTCTTCGTTGTCGTTGATCAGGCCTACCACTGTTGTGTCATCTGCAAAAAAAGAAATGGTGTTGGAGTCGTGCCTGGCCATGCAGTCGTGGGTGAACAGGGAGTACAGGAGGGGACTGAGCACACACCCTTGAGGGGCTCCAGTGTTGAGGATCAGCGTGGCAGATGTGTTGCTACCTACCTTCACCACCTGGGGGCGACCCATCAAGGAAGTCCGGATTCCAGTTGCAGAGAGAGGTGTTTAGTCCCAGGATCCTTAAACTCTTGGCAGATAGTGGGGTCTACAGCTTATCATGAGATACTCTACTTCAGGCGAGCAAAATCTAGAGACTTCCTTAGATTTCGTGCATCAGCTGTTTACCCCCCCCCCCAGTCTTACGGATAATTATATAAAAAATTAAAACAACACACAACCAATGGCTCAAAAAACAAAAACATTTGTACCTAAAGTCGTATTTCCCTAATACTGTCCTTTGTGTGCTGTTCTGTCTAGCCGGTGCAGCGTATATCCCGCCAGCTGAATGTTTTCCATGTTGTCATTCAGCCACGATTCGGTGAAACATAAGATATTACAGTTTTTGATTTCCCGTTGGTAGGATATTCGTGATCGTACCTCATCTAATTTTTGTCTAATGATTGTACGTTGGCAAGTAATATTGATGGGTAAGGGCAGATTTCCCATTCTCCGTCGGCAGATCCTTACGAAGCACCCCGCCCTGTGTCCTCTATACCTGCGTCTCTTTCTCTTGCCAATGACAGGGATTTCGGCCTTTTCGGGTGTCTGAAGTATATCCTGTGCATCCTGCTTGTTGAATAAAAAAATCTTTGTCTAATCCAAGGTGAGTGATTGCTGTCCTGATATTCAGAAGCTCTTTTTTTGCCGTAAGATACGGTTGCAGAAACATTATGTACAAAATAAGTTACAAATAACGTGAAAAAGAAAACACATAATAGCACAATTGGTTAGGGGCCTGTAAAACGGCTGCCATTTCTTCCGGCGCCATCTTGATAAGGTACATACAAACAGTCCTGTTGATATTTAAAAGCAAGCAAGAATTAGTCATCCATTTAGAAACATGTACCATAGCTTCAATTAACTTAACCTGTCTAGGATCAGCGTGGCGCTAGCGGCACACCCCCCCCCCCCCCCCACTGAAAAACCAGTGCCGCGAAATTCAAAAAAAAATTTTTTTTAAAATATTTAACTTTCACACATTAAAGTCCAATACAGCTAATGAAAGACACAGATCTTGTGAATCCAGTCAACATTTCCGATTTTTAAAATGTTTTACAGGGAAGACACAATATGTAAAGATGTACATCTATTACCTAAAAACACATTAGCATAATCCACCATCTTTTATTTGTCCACCAACACCAGTAGCCATCACCAATTCGGCTAAACTAAGATATTTATAGCCCCTAACCAACAAAAAAACTCATTAGATGACAGTCTGATAACATATTTATGGTATGGGATAGGTTTTGTTAGAAAAAAGTGCATATTTCAGGTATATGGCATAGTTTACAATTGCACCCACCATCACAAATGGACTAGAATAATTACAATGAGCAACGTGTTTACCTAACTACTAATCATCAAACATTTCGTAAAAATACACAGCATACACGAATCGAAAGACACAGATCCTGTGAATACAGACAATATTTCAGATTTTCTAAGTGTCTTACAGCGAAAACACAATAAATCGTTATATTAGCATAGCACATAGCACATAGCAGCCCAGCATTGATTCTAGCCAAAGTGGGCGATAACGTCAACATCGCCAAAAATATATTAATTTTTTCACTAACCTTCTCAGAATTCTTCAGATGACACTCCTGTAACATCATATTACACAATCCATATAGAGTTTGATCGAAAATGTTTATATTTAGCCACCAAAATCATGGTTAGACAATGTGAAATGTAGCTCAGCTGGTCAGAAAATGTCCTTGCGCCACTTAGACAGTGATCTACTCTTATACATAAATACTCATAAACGTGACTAAAAAATATAGGGTGGACAGGGATTGATAGACAATTTAATTCTTAATACAATTGCGTTATTACATTTTTTAATTTATCCTTACTTTTCAATACAGTTTGCGCCAAGCGAAGCTACGTCAAAAAACATGGCGTCCTAAGCCACTAAAATGTTTCGACAGAAACACGATTTATCATAATAAAAATGTCCTACCTTGAGCTGTTCTTCCATCAGTATCTTGGGCAAAGGATCCTTTCTTGGGAGAAATCGTCTTTTGGTGGAAAGCTGTCCTCTTGCCATGTGGAAAAGTCAACTGCGTTCGGGATGAACTGAAAAGCGTGCCCAACTTTTCACATCGTTGCAAAAATAAATGTCCCAAAATCGCACTAAACGGATATAAATTGCTATAAAACGCTTTAAATTAACTACCTTATGATGTTTTTAACTCCTATAACGAGTGAAAAGATGACCGGAGAAATATAACAGGCTAAACTAACGCTTGGAACAGGTGCGCGCCGGTGTCCACTTTGCTCATGACGCAGCTCCCAAAGAATGACTAGCTTCAGGGTTTTTTCATTTGTAGGGCCTGTGAACGTGCAATCGACCCCGTTGGAATCGTCATCACGTAAAGGCATCCAGGGGAAGACGTAAGAAGTGTCCGTATAGTCATAGCAACGACAGTGCCCTTTTAAATGACTTCAGAAGAGTGGCCAACATTTCTCAAATCTGACTCCATGTCAGGGAAATTGCTGTAGAATGGGCTCTGTTCCACTTAGAGACAAAATTTCAACTCCTATAGAAACTATAGACTGTTTTCTATCCAATAATAATAATAATATGCATATTGTACGATCAAGGATTTTGTGGGAAGCCGTTTAAAAAATTAGCCAAATTAGCATAAGTAGTCTAAACAGCGCCCCCATCCCCAACAGGTTAACAACGAATTGTTTTTTGAGTGTGCGTACAGAACTGTATCGTCTGCATACATCTGCATGTTAACTTGTGGGATAGCAAGTGGGAGATCATTTATACAGATGGTAAACAGAAGGGGGCCTAATATTGACCCTTGTGGGACCCCAATGTTATAGTAAAGAGAGTCCGACTGAGTGTCCCCCAAACAAACCCTTTGACTTCTGTTTGTCAGATAGGAATACATCCAACTAATGACTTCAGTGGACACATTAAGGGAGGATGGTTTGGATAGGAGGACCTCATGATTCACAGTATCAAAGGCCTTTTTAAAATCCAAAAAGACTGCGCCGACTTCACCACCTATGTCCAGCTTAGATTTAACGCACTCCAGAAAATAGCAATTGGCTGTTTCGGTAGAATGGTTCGTTCTGAATCCAAACTGCATGTGATGTATGGAGTTGCCCTGAATGAGATGATCAGTCAGATGATCAGCCACCCATATTTCAGCTACTTTTGATAGCACTGGAAGAATGCTTGTAGGTGGGTAATTTTCCACCAGTGTTGGGTCACCAGATTTTAAACAGGTATCACTGCAGCAGACTTCCAAGCATTGGGGAAGAACCCATATTCGATGGACAGATTAACTAGATGTACAATAAGCGAAATCAGATAATATTTGTGTCTCTTCAGGAACGCAGTGTCTATTTTCATCCATTTTAAAGACTAAAAATGGATTTAAGGTCCCAATGATTTAATTATAATAGCACAAAATTATACTCTGGTGGGACAGGGGTTAAACTCTGGGGGGACAGGGGTTAAACTCTGGGGAGACAGGGGTTAAACTCTGGGGAGACAGGGGTTAAACTCTGGGGAGACAGGGGTTAAACTCTGGGGAGACAGGGGTTAAACTCTGGGGGGACAGGGGTTAAACTCTGGGGAGACAGGGGTTAAATTCTGGGGAGACAGGGGTTAAACTCTGGGGAGACAGGGGTTAAACTCTGGGGAGACTCTGGGAGGACAGGGGTTAAACTCTGGGGAGACTCTGGGAGGACAGGGGTTAAACTCTGGGGAGACTCTGGGAGGACAGGGGTTAAACTCTAGGGAGACTCTGGGGAGACAGGGGTTAAACTCTGGGGAGACAGGGGTTAAACTCTGGGGAGACTCTGGGAGGACAGGGGTTAAACTCTGGGGAGACTCTGGGGAGACAGGGGTTAAACTCTGGGGAGACTCTGGGGAGACAGGGGTTAAACTCTGGGGAGACTCTGGGAGGACAGGGGTTAAACTCTGGGGAGACTCTGGGGAGACAGGGGTTAAACTCTGGGGAGACTCTGGGGGAACAGGGGTTAAACTCTGGGGAGACTCTGGGAGGACAGGGGTTAAACTCTGGGGAGACTCTGGGGAGACAGGGGTTAAACTCTGGGGAGACTCTGGGGAGACAGGGGTTAAACTCTGGGGAGACTCTGGGAGGACAGGGGTTAAACTCTGGGGAGACAGGGGTTAAACTTTGGGGAGACTCTGGGAGGACAGGGGTTAAACTCTGGGGAGACTCTGGGGAGACAGGGGTTAAACTCTGGGGAGACTCTGGGAGGACAGGGGTTAAACTCTGGGGAGACTCTGGGAGGACAGGGGTTAAACTCTGGGGAGACTCTGGGGAGACAGGGGTTAAACTCTGGGGAGACTCTGGGGAGACAGGGGTTAAACTCTGGGGAGACTCTGGGAGGACAGGGG
Source organism: Salvelinus fontinalis (assembly GCF_029448725.1). Classification (NCBI taxonomy): domain Eukaryota; kingdom Metazoa; phylum Chordata; class Actinopteri; order Salmoniformes; family Salmonidae; genus Salvelinus; species Salvelinus fontinalis. The sequence continues at coordinate 69,225 of NW_026601072.1, forward strand.
TTAAACTCTGGGGAGACTCTGGGGAGACAGGGGTTAAACTCTGGGGAGACTCTGGGGGAACAGGGGTTAAACTCTGGGGAGACTCTGGGAGGACAGGGGTTAAACTCTGGGGAGACTCTGGGGAGACAGGGGTTAAACTCTGGGGAGACTCTGGGGAGACAGGGGTTAAACTCTGGGGAGACTCTGGGAGGACAGGGGTTAAACTCTGGGGAGACAGGGGTTAAACTTTGGGGAGACTCTGGGAGGACAGGGGTTAAACTCTGGGGAGACTCTGGGGAGACAGGGGTTAAACTCTGGGGAGACTCTGGGAGGACAGGGGTTAAACTCTGGGGAGACTCTGGGAGGACAGGGGTTAAACTCTGGGGAGACTCTGGGGAGACAGGGGTTAAACTCTGGGGAGACTCTGGGGAGACAGGGGTTAAACTCTGGGGAGACTCTGGGAGGACAGGGGTTAAACTCTGGGGAGACTCTGGGGAGACAGGGGTTAAACTCTGGGGAGACTCTGGGGGAACAGGGGTTAAACTCTGGGGAGACTCTGGGAGGACAGGGGTTAAACTCTGGGGAGACTCTGGGGAGACAGGGGTTAAACTCTGGGGAGACTCTGGGGGAACAGGGGTTAAACTCTGGGGAGACTCTGGGAGGACAGGGGTTAAACTCTGGGGAGACTCTGGGGAGACAGGGGTTAAACTCTGGGGAGACTCTGGGGAGACAGGGGTTAAACTCTGGGGAGACTCTGGGAGGACAGGGGTTAAACTCTGGGGAGACAGGGGTTAAACTCTGGGGAGACTCTGGGAGGACAGGGGTTAAACTCTGGGGAGACTCTGGGGAGACAGGGGTTAAACTCTGGGGAGACTCTGGGAGGACAGGGGTTAAACTCTGGGGAGACTCTGGGGAGACAGGGGTTAAACTCTGGGGAGACTCTGGGGAGACAGGGGTTAAACTCTGGGGAGACTCTGGGAGGACAGGGGTTAAACTCTGGGGAGACTCTGGGGAGACAGGGGTTAAACTCTGGGGAGACTCTGGGGAGACAGGGGTTAAACTCTGGGGAGACTCTGGGAGGACAGGGGTTAAACTCTGGGGAGACTCTGGGGAGACAGGGGTTAAACTCTGGGGAGACTCTGGGGAGACAGGGGTTAAACTCTGGGGAGACTCTGGGAGGACAGGGGTTAAACTCTGGGGAGACAGGGGTTAAACTCTGGGGAGACTCTGGGAGGACAGGGGTTAAACTCTGGGGAGACTCTGGGAGGACAGGGGTTAAACTCTGGGGAGACTCTGGGGAGACAGGGGTTAAACTCTGGGGAGACTCTGGGGAGACAGGGGTTAAACTCTGGGGAGACTCTGGGAGGACAGGGGTTAAACTCTGGGGAGACTCTGGGAGGACAGGGGTTAAACTCTGGGGAGACTCTGGGGGAACAGGGGTTAAACTCTGGGGGAACAGGGGTTAACAAGTCAACAAGAACGCTGCAACATTAGAGAAAAGGAATGGCAAATTGGAGATGCTACATTCCATATTGCCTCATCTGTCAATCTGATGATGCCACTTCAGATTTTCTGCATCAAACACATTTGTCATCCATTGATTTATGTATCATAAAGGTCTGACTGTGTAGGCTACAAGTTGACACGTTCTTCCTCTGAAACCCAACTACCTTTGATTTAGTTTAATCCATTCTAACCAGCTGATTTAGTTTGATCCATTCTAACCAGCTGATTTAGTTTGATCCATTCTAACCAGTTGATTTAATTTGATGCATTCTAACCAGTTGATTTAGTTTGATCCATTCTAACCAGCTGATTTAGTTTGATCCATTTAACCAGCTGATTTAGTTTGATCCATTCTAACCAGCTGATTTAGTTTGATCCATTCTAACCAGCTGATTTAGTTTGATCCATTCTAACCAGCTGATTTAGTTTGATCCATTCTAACCAGCTGATTTAGTTTGATCCATTCTAACCAGCTGATTTGGTTTGATCCATTCTAACCAGCTGATTTAGTTTGATCCATTCTAACTAGCTGATTTAGTTTGATCCATTCTAACCAGCTGATTTAGTTTGATCCATTCTAACTAGCTGATTTAGTTTGATCCATTCTAACCAGCTGATTTAGTTTGATCCATTCTAACCAGCTGATTTAGTTTGATCCATTCTAACCAGCTGATTTAGTTTGATCCATTCTAACCAGCTGATTTAGTTTGATCCATTCTAACCAGCTGATTTAGTTTGATCCATTCTAGCCAGCTGATTTAGTTTGATCCATTCTAACCAGGTGATTTAGTTTGACCCATTCTAACCAGCTGATTTAGTTTGATCCATTCTAACCAGCTGATTTAGTTTGACCCATTCTAACCAGCTGATTTAGTTTGATCCATTCTAACCAGCTGATTTAGTTTGATCCATTCTAACTAGCTGATTTAGTTTGATCCATTCTAACCAGTTGATTTAGTTTGATCCATTCTAACCAGCTGATTTAGTTTGATCCATTCTAACCAGCTGATTTAGTTTGATCCATTCTAACCAGGTGATTTAGTTTGACCCATTCTAACCAGCTGATTTAGTTTGATCCATTCTAACCAGCTGATTTAGTTTGATCCATTCTAACCAGCTGATTTAGTTTGACCCATTCTAACCAGCTGATTTAGTTTGATCCTTGTGTTTCCCAGGCCGCTTTACCTGTCTAGAACTGAGACTACAGTCATCTCAGACACTGAAGTTGTCTTTCATTCCCCTAAAAGCCTGAGATGCATGATGAGACAAATACTGTTATTGATCCAATAATATCAATGGTCACCTTCTATATCCCACAATGCATTTAGCTATTGTTTTTAAATGTGACTATACTATTACAAACTGTAACTGTTAGTAACATAGCAATACAATAACAAACACACTGTAACCACAGTACAAAATGTAGACCACTGTTGAAGCGTGGATGCAAGATGTGCTAGCATATAAAGTAAGGGTGCTGCAAATGACATGTTAGCATATAGAGTAAGGGTGCTGCTAATGGCATGTTAGCATATATAGTAAGGGTGCTGCTAATGACATGTTAGCATATAGAGTAAGGGTGCTGCTAATGGCATGTTGTTAGCATATTAAGTAAGGGTGCTGCAAATGACATGTTAGCATATAAAGTAAGGGTGCTGCTAATGACATGTTAGCATATAAAGTAAGGGTGCTGCTAATGACATGTTAGCATATATTGTAAGGGTGCTGCTAATGGCATGTTGTTAGCATATAAAGTAAGGGTGCTGCTAATGACATGTTAGCATATAGAGTAAGGCTGCTGCTAATGACATATTAGCATATAGAGTAAGGGTGCTGCTAATGACATGTTAGCATATAGAGTAAGAGTGCTGCAAATGGCATGTTGTTAGCATATAGAGTAAGGGTGCTGCTAATGACATGTTAGCATTTAAATTAAGGGTGCTGCTAATGACATGTTAGCATATAAAGTAAGGGTGCTGCAAATGACATGTTAGCATATATTGTAAGGGTGCTGCTAATGACATGTTGTTAGCATATAAAGTAAGGGTGCTGCTAATGACATGTTAGCATATATTGTAAGGGTGCTGCTAATGACATGTTGTTAGCATATAAAGTAAGGGTGCTGCTAATGACATGTTAGCATATAGAGTAAGGCTGCTGCTAATGACATATTAGCATATAGAGTAAGGGTGCTGCTAATGACATGTTAGCATATAGAGTAAGGGTGCTGCTAATGACATGTTAGCATATAGAGTAAGGGTGCTGCTAATGGCATGTTGTTAGCATATAAAGTAAGGGTGCTGCTAATGGCATGTTAGCATTTAAAGTAAGGGTGCTGCTGATGACATGTTGTTAGCATATAAAGTACGGGTGCTGCTAATGGCATGTTAGCATTTAAAGTAAGGGTGCTGCTGATGACATGTTAGCCGCGTCGCCGCTTTGTTTACATCTGGGCTTGGGCTTATAGAAGGCTATCCAATTAGCACTGGACCTGGCATTAGCATGTGTGGCTGCAATTAAGCCCCTCAAGTCAATGTCCACTCCCCCACAGAAATCTAATCTACTTAAAATTCCGTAAATTTAAGCTAGAGGTATGTTGTTGTTTTTTACATTGGATGTGTCTCAATCCACGGCATTTGCGGTTAAAGGTGACACAGCTAGAGTGGTGTTTGTCCAACCATGAGACATCCCAAAAATTGGTCTTCTCACAAAATCGTCTGTAGCGTCCGAACGGTTTGGCCTACAAACTATTATGACCCTTCTAATGGAAGTATATATGTTGAATGTTTAGTGCCAAAAATAAAGGGTTCAATTCATGTAAAAATGTTTCCTATCTTTTGTCTCTCAGATATAGGACTGACACTGCACTTTTTGGGGGGGACTATGTGTTGTTCCATGTAGTGAATCTTGTATTCAATGCGTTTGCTTGGGCTAATAGCAGTAAGGCAAAATAGCATGTTTTTTTATACTTCAAGGCGTCTTAAAATCCAAAATCAAATAGCAAAATGATCCTTGGTATGACCTTTTTAAAACAATTCCATGTAGCTTAGTAGAACACCCTCGCCCAGCTTAAACATGGCTTAGACAATAATGGGTTAAGACAAGTCTGTTCCATGTCACTGGTAGATCAGCCCATGCTAGCTCATGTGAATTAGCTTAGCACTGAGCCTGTTTGAAGTGTTTTAGGCAGTGGAGGGTTGTGACTGATACACAATTCTGACCTCATCAAAGACATGCTCCAGCAACCTCCTCGTATTCCTTTGACAGGCACACGCCAAAGACTGATTCAATCATGAACACATACTGTATACAAGCAACACCATGTAGTCTACTAAGCACCGCCCCCAAATGTCTTCTTTTAATCTCTTTGATTGGCAAATGTTTGTAATTGACACCCAGAAATTAAATAATGGTATAAAGGATGTCAATTAATGTCTTTAAAGGACATTATTTATCTGCTTTGGCTACTATTAGTTTTAAGTAGATAACCAATTATCTGCAGAAATGTTGGCAGTATCTTCCCTTTGGTACGCTGTCAAAATGTCAACCTGCCAGTTTGGGTTCATAAACAGATGTAATGGCAAGCATGTTATTCTGACAAATCTGGGACTTATGCCTTAGATGATATTCAGCGACAGCAACCAATCAAAAGAGATTTGATATGGAGGATGCGTACAGGTGCGATGGAGGGGGAAAAAACTCATGCTTGATCTCTTATCCGCCGCCGACAGACAGAAAACATCTCCTTTCCCGAGATGTTGCATTAGCATTTTGGTGGCACGCCCAGTCCCAATACTCCTTGTCGGGTCAGAGAAATCAAAGCGGCAGCACATCTAAGGAATATTAGAGAGGGATTCATAGATTAGCGCCCACGGGTTGTATCACTAATTAAAAAAGAAGAGAGAAAACCGCTCTAAGGATTTGCTGCAGAGTGATTGGCTCAAGGTGATCAATAGTTCCCTTCTCAGGATGTAGGTGGGTTGGAGGGGGGGGGGGGGGGGAGGGTGGTAGGGGGTACCTGCACCCTACTTCTCTGAATTTTAAGTAAAAACAAATTTGCTTCACAGAGACAGATAAATTAAATATTTTTTTTGTCAGAGGGAGGGGAATGGGGAGGGAGGACTAGGAGTGATAGCAAGAGTAGGGAGTGAGGATTTTAAAAATGCGAGAGAGTTGAGAATTTAGAATTCCTCACACGGGGCACCAAAATACGTAGTTGTCAGAATGTGTATGGGGAATAAACAGGGTTTGTCTAGTTAGAAGACTGTCAGCATGGTCTGCACACTCACTGAGAGGGGCTCCAACAGACACTCACTGAGAGGGGCTAGAACAGACATACAATGACAGAGGCTCCAACAGACACTCAATGAGAGGGGCTCCAACAGACACTCAATGAGAGGGGCTCTAACAGACATTCACTGAGAGGGGCTCTAACAGACACTCACTGAGAGGGGCTCTAACAGACACTCACTGAGAGGGGCTCCAACAGACATTCAATGAGAGGGGCTCCAACAGACATTCAATGAGAGGGGCTCCAACAGACATTCAATGAGAGGGGCTCCAACAGACACTCAATGAGAGGGGCTCTAACAGACATTCACTGAGAGGGGCTCTAACAGACACTCACTGAGAGGGGCTCTAACAGACACTCACTGATAGGGGCTCCAACAGACATTCAATGAGAGGGGCTCCAACAGACATTCAATGAGAGGGGCTCCAACAGACATTCAATGAGAGGGGCTCCAACAGACATTCAAGGAGAGGGGCTCCAACAGACACTCACTGAGAGGGGCTCCAACAGACATTCACTGAGAGGGGCTTTAACAGACACTCACTGAGAGGGGCCCCAACAGACATTCACTGAGAGGGGCTACAACAGACACTGACTGAGAGGGGCTCTAACAGACACTCACTGAGAGGGGATCTAACAGACATTCAATGAGAGGGGCTCCAACAGACACTCACTGAGAGGGGCTCCAACAGACACTCACTGAGAGGGGCTTCAACAGACACTCACCTGGGGGACACGATTGACATCATCTAAACCAGGGGTTCTCAACCAGGGGTACTAGGACTTTACCCAGCAATATGGTAAGGTCAGTACAGGTGCATCAAAGCTGGGACCGAGAGACTGAAAAACTGCCTCTATCTCAAGGCCATCAGACTGTTAAATAGCCATCACTAGGCGGCTTCCACGCGGTTACGTAACCCTGCACCTTAGAGGCAACTGAGCCTATATACATAGACTTGAAATCACTGGCCACTTTAATAATGGAACACTAGTCACTTTAATAATGTTTACATATGTTTGCTTTACTCATCTCATATGTACATTTGAAGTCGGAAGTTTACATACTTAGGTTGGGGTCATTAAAACTCGTTTTTCAACCACCACACATTTCTTGTTAACAAACTATATATACACTGCTCAAAAAAATAAAGGGAACACTAAAATAACACATCCTAGATCTGAATGAATGAAATATTCTTGTTAAATACTTTTTTGTGCTCAATTGGATTCAGGTCTGGGGAACGGGCGGGCCAGTCCATAGCATCAATGCCTTCCTCTTGCAGGAACTGCTGACACACTCCAGCCACATGAGGTCTAGCATTGTCTTGCATTAGGAGGAACCCAGGGCCAAACGCACCAGCATATGGTCTCACAAGGGGTCTGAGGATCTCATCTCGGTACCTAATGGCAGTCAGGCTACCTCTGGCGAGCACATGGAGGGCTGTGCGGCCCCCCCAAAGCAATGCCACCCCACACCATGACTGACCCACCGCCAAACCGGTCATGCTGGAGGATGTTGCAGGCAGCAGAACGTTCTCCACGGCGTCTCCAGACACTGTCACGTCTGTCACATGTGCTCAGTGTGAACCTGCTTTCATCTGTGAAGAGCACAGGGCGCCAGTGGCGAATTTGCCAATCTTGGTGTTCTCTGGCAAATGCCAAACGTCCTGCAGGGTGTTGGGCCGTAAGCACAACCCCCACCTGTGGACGTTGGGCCCTCACACCACCCTCATGGAGTCTGTTTCTGACCGTTTGAGCAGACACATGAATTTGTGGCCTGCTGGAGGTCATTTTGCAGGGCTCTGGCAGTGCTCCTCCTGCTCAAAGGCGGAGGTAGCGGTCCTGCTGCTGGGTTGTTGCCCTCCTACGGCCTCCTCCACGTCTCCTGATGTACTGGCCTGTCTCCTGGTAGCGCCTCCATGCTCTGGACACTATGCTGACAGACACAGCAAACCTTCTTGCCACAGTTTGCATTGATGTGCCATCCTTGATGAGCTGCACTACCTGAGCCACTTGTGTGGGTTGTAGACTCCGTCTCATGCTACCACTAGAGTGAAAGCACCGCCAGCATTTAAAAGTGACCAAAACATCAGCCAGGAAGCATAGGAACTGAGAAGTGGTCTGTGGTCACCACCTGCAGAACCACTCCTTTATTGGGGGTGTCTTGCTAATTGCCTATAATTTCCACCTTTTGTCTATTCATTTTGCACAACAGCATGTGAAATTTATTGTCAATCAGTGTTGCTTCCTAAGTGGACAGTTTGATTTCACAGAAGTGTGATTGACTTGGAGTTACATTGTGTTGTTTAAGTGTTCCCTTTATTTTTTTGAGCAGTGTATTTAAAAAAAAATATTTATATCTACTTTCTGCATGACACAAGTAATTTTTCCAACAATTGTTTACAGACAGATTATTTAACTTATTCACTGTATCACAATTACAGTGGGTCAGACGTTTACATACACTAAGTTGACTGTGCCTTTAAACAGCTTGGAAAATACCATACAATTATGTCATGGCTTTAGAAGCTTCTGATATGCTAATTGACATAATTTTAGTCAATTGGAGGTATACCTGTGGATTTATTTCAAGGCCTACCTTTAAACTCAGTGCCTCTTTGCTTGACATCATGAGAAAATCAAATGAAATCAGCCAAGACCTCAGAAAAGACAATTGTAGACCTCCACAAGTCTGGTTCATCCTTGGGAGCAATTTCCAAATGCCTGAAGGTACCACGTCATCTGTACAAACAATAGTACGCAAGTATAAACACCATGGGACCACGCATCCATCATACCGCTCAGGAAGGAGATGCGTTCTGTCTCCTAGAGATGAACGTACTTAGGTGAAAAAAGTGCAAATCAATCCCAGAACAACAGCAAAGGACCTTGTGAAGATGCTGGAGGAAACAGGTACAAAAGTATCTATATCCACAGTAAAACGAGTCCAATATCAACATAACCTGAAAGGCCGCTCAGCAAGGAAGAAGCCACTGCTCCAAAACCACCTTAAAAAAGCCAGACTGCGGTTTGCAACTGTACATGGGGACAAAGATCGTACTTTTTGGAGGAATGTCCTCTAGTCTGATGAAACAAAAATAGAACTGTTTGGCCATAATGACCATCGTTATGTTTGGAGGAAAAAGGGGGAGGCTTGCAAGCCGAAGAACACCATCCCAACCGTGAAGCACGGGGGTGGCAGCATCATGTTGTGGGGGTACTTTGTTGCAGGAGGGACTGGTGCACTTCACAAAATAGATGGCATCATGAGGTAGGAAAATTATGTGGATATATTGAAGCAACATCTCAAGACATCAGTCAGGAAGTTAAAGCTTGGTCGCAAATGGGTCTTCCAAATAGACAATGAGCCCAAGCATACTTCCAAAGTTGACTCAGTTACACCAGCTATGTCAGGAGGAATAGGCCAAAATTCCCCAGCCAAAGCTGGTGTAACTGATTCAGGTTTTTAGGCCTCCTTGCTCGCACACGCTTTTTCAGATCTGCCCACACATTTTCTATAGGATTGAGGTCAGGACTTTGTGATGGCCGCTCCAATACCTTGACTTTATTGAGGAGGAATGGGTCAAAATTCACCCAACTTATTGTGGGAAGCTTGTGGAAGGCTATCCGATAAGTTTGATCCAAGTTAAACCATTTAAAGGAAACGCTACAAAATACTAATTGAGTGTATGTAAACTTCTGACCCACTGGGAATGTGATGAAAGAAGTAAAAGCTGAAAGAAATCCTTCTCTCTACGATTATTCTGACATTTCACATTCTTAAAATAAAGTGGTGATCCTAACTGACCTAAAACAGGACTTTTTACTAGGATTAAATGTAAGGAATTGTGAAAAACTGAGTTTAAATGTATTTGGCTGAGGAGTATGTAAACTTCTGACTTCAACTGTACAAACTGAATTATATTCTACTGTATTTTAGTCAATGCCACTCCGACATTGCTCATCCTAATATTTATATATTCCTTAATTCCATTCTTTTACTTAAGATTTGTGTGTATTGTTGTGAATTGCTAGATATTACTGCACTGTTGGAGCTAGAAACACAAGCATTTCGCTACACACATAATAACATCTGCTAAACATGTATATGTGACCAATAAAATGTGATATTAATCCATAGAAAGAAATAAAGGACATGCAGATATAATAAGGATGACTAATAACACACAGAAATTGTTCCACTAATTGATACATGTGGATGTACTCATAAGAAAACTATTCTCAGGAAAGCCTATAAGGGGCAGTGGCAGGGATATGTGTTGAGTTCAGGAACAGAGAAATGGATTCCAGACTTTAACAAGCGGAGGGGGGTGGCTACAGAGCTGTGTAAACAGACCACCTCAAGTCACGCTATGAGCCCACAGTGCTGTCTGCTATCACCCATCCCTCTGGCAGGCATTGGTTGTTACCGTGGTAATACGGTGGGATCTGAGAATCCACAGTCCCCCCCTGCCCCTCCTTCCTCCTCCAACTCCCAGAACCCCCTGCTGTGATCAGCGAATCTCTCTTCAGGGGGAAGACAGACAACAATAGAACAGGTAATTCCCCCACACCCCCTCCTGATCCTATCATGTCAGCTATATGAAACAAGCCCACGTCTCAATAGACCCAACCTGACTTAACCACTCGCTTCAGGGCTTCTTCTTCTTCTCCATCTCACCGAGGACATAGTTCATTACCTGACCTGCTTGTGGTGGTTTCGGAAAGAGGGGGGAAAATGCTATGCAAAGCCAGACTTGACAAAAGGCAAAAGGATTAGGGCACAAGGGATAGAGCTCTACCTTATTTACCACTAACAATGTTTTTGTGTGGAGAAGCCAGCCTTAATTTGCTTCTAAATAATTGACTTCCCTCGTGTTCAAATCCCCTGAGAGACTTTCGGGTTTGTTCGCAAGACTGCTCTGCCGCCTGCACTGCAAATTAGCCTTTCAGAGATGAGCCTCACCTCCCGGTCATGGCTCGGTGACACGGTGACAAGGCGTCGTTCTAGCACTTTCTGCTTCTATCCGCCAGTAATAACCTTCAACTAACCTTTAAACCAACGTGAATAATTTAAATCCTATTTTCATATCAATGGGGAGTCAAGCCAGGCAATTATCTTTTATCTGTATACTTAGCTGTCAGAGCAAAGCAGAATAAAGCTTTCCCAAGTGGGGCAGAGCTAGCGAGATTGAGAGAGGGAGAGATAGAGAGAGGGAGAAAGAGAGAGAGAAAATGGAGAGAGAGGAAGGCAGAGATGCTATCTGAAGACATTAATGCAATGATGAATAATTCAGTAATGACTACAAGATATGTCATAAAAAAACACTGCTTACATCTGCACTGTGTTGTACAGTGAGTGGGGGCTGAGCAGGGAGCGGTGTGCGGGCGCCCGGAAGACACTAAAGATAAACATGACAAATTGGCGGATCATCTGTTCAATTAGGACAGTAGAGCAGGTGCACCAGTGCAGCGGTGGTGCCACCGCCATGACACAGTTACCAGGACCAGACCAAAGGCATGATGGGAAATGCTTCATTTGCTTGACAGTGATTTAGAGCAGCGACGCTAGGAGTGCATCCCGGAGAAAATACACCACCGACAAAATTCCCCCCGGTACTCATTAAAATTAGACTGTGCAACCATATACCCCCCTCCTGTCTCTCACCTCAGTCCCCGCCATCTTTCCAGCTTGTTGGCTCACCGCGTGCCTCCCTCCCCGGACCGTCCATGATCATTTTGATTAATTCATAAAAACACGTTGCAATCTTGATTGAGACAGAGCAGCGAAAATACATGAGTGGAGGGGTCAAAAGCACAAAGCTAAGCCCTGAACGAAGAGAGCAAGAGAGGTGAGCGGGAATATGTTAGTGAGTGGAGGACGAGTTCAGGGAGAAAGGGACATAAAAAAGAGAGAGGTGGAGGTAGACTTTTACAATATGAATCTATAGCTCAGGAATACTAGAGGCAGGTAAATAGAAAGGGGGGGTTAGCTATGGAGGCGAGTGGATGTCTCACATCCCCCTTTTCTCAGGCAAAGCCGAGGTCAAACACTATTTGAAATCTTTAAAATACTTCCAGCATTTGCTTTAGCCTGCTTGGAGTTCTAGGAGTTTGCACTTTTGGGACCTTTCTATTTGTTCCATTGCGCCAGGCAAGATCAATCAAGCACAGATAACCTATTTGACATGATT
>NW_026601073.1:0-80741 GCF_029448725.1 Salvelinus fontinalis
GTTTAGATACTACATGACGGGTTTAGATACTACATGACGGGTTTAGATACTACATGACGGGTTTAGATACTAGATGACGGGTTTAGATACTACATGACGGGTTTAGATACTACATGACGGGTTTAGATACTACATGACGGGTTTAGATACTACATGACGGGTTTAGATACTACATGACGGGTTTAGATACTACATGACGGGTTTAGATACTACATGACGGGTTTAGATACTACATGACGGGTTTAGATACTACATGACGGGTTTAGATACTACATGACGGGTTTAGATACTACATGACGGGTTTAGATACTACATGACGGGTTTAGATACTACATGACGGGTTTAGATACTACATGACGGGTTTAGATACTACATGACGGGTTTAGATACTAGATGACGGGTTTAGATACTACATGACAGGTTTAGATACTACATGACGGGTTTAGATACTACATGACGGGTTTAGATACTACATGACGGGTTTAGATACTAGATGACGGGTTTAGATACTACATGACGGGTTTAGATACTACATGACGGGTTTAGATACTACATGACGGGTTTAGATACTACATGACGGGTTTAGATACTACATGACGGGTTTAGATACTAGATGACGGGTTTAGATACTACATGACGGGTTTAGATACTACATGACGGGTTTAGATACTACATGACGGGTTTAGATACTACATGACGGGTTTAGATACTACATGACGGGTTTAGATACTACATGACGGGTTTAGATACTACATGACGGGTTTAGATACTACATGACGGGTTTAGATACTACATGACGGGTTTAGATACTACATGACGGGTTTAGATACTACATGACGGGTTTAGATACTAGATGACGGGTTTAGATACTACATGACGGGTTTAGATACTAGATGATATGTTTAGATACTACATGACGGGTTTAGATACTACATGACGGGTTTAGATACTACATGACGGGTTTAGATACTACATGACGGGTTTAGATACTACATGACGGGTTTAGATACTACATGACGGGTTTAGATACTACATGACGGGTTTAGATACTAGATGACGGGTTTAGATACTACATGACGGGTTTAGATACTACATGACGGGTTTAGATACTACATGACGGGTTTAGATACTACATGACGGGTTTAGATACTACATGACGGGTTTAGATACTACATGACGGGTTTAGATACTAGATGACGGGTTTAGATACTACATGACGGGTTTAGATACTACATGACGGGTTTAGATACTACATGACGGGTTTAGATACTACATGACGGGTTTAGATACTACATGACGGGTTTAGATACTAATGACGGGTTTAGATACTACATGACGGGTTTAGATACTACATGACGGGTTTAGATACTACATGACAGGTTTAGATACTACATGACGGGTTTAGATACTACATGACGGGTTTAGATACTACATGACGGGTTTAGATACTACATGACGGGTTTAGATACTACATGACGGGTTTAGATACTAGATGACGGGTTTAGATACTACATGACGGGTTTAGATACTAGATGACGGGTTTAGATACTACATGACGGGTTTAGATACTACATGACGGGTTTAGATACTACATGACGGGTTTAGATACTACATGACGGGTTTAGATACTAGATGACGGGTTTAGATACTACATGACGGGTTTAGATACTACATGACGGGTTTAGATACTAGATGACGGGTTTAGATACTACATGACGGGTTTAGATACTACATGACGGGTTTAGATACTACATGACGGGTTTAGATACTACATGACGGGTTTAGATACTAGATGACGGGTTTAGATACTACATGACAGGTTTAGATACTACATGACGGGTTTAGATACTACATGACGGGTTTAGATACTACATGACGGGTTTAGATACTACATGACGGGTTTAGATACTACATGACGGGTTTAGATACTACATGACGGGTTTAGATACTACATGACGGGTTTAGATACTACATGACGGGTTTAGATACTAGATGACGGGTTTAGATACTACATGACGGGTTTAGATACTACATGACGGGTTTAGATACTAGATGACGGGTTTAGATACTACATGACGGGTTTAGATACTACATGACGGGTTTAGATACTAGATGACGGGTTTAGATACTACATGACGGGTTTAGATACTACATGACGGGTTTAGATACTAGATGACGGGTTTAGATACTAGATGACGGGTTTAGATACTAGATGACGGGTTTAGATACTAGATGACGGGTTTAGATACTACATGACGGGTTTAGATACTACATGACGGGTTTAGATACTACATGACGGGTTTAGATACTACATGACGGGTTTAGATACTACATGACGGGTTTAGATACTACATGACGGGTTTAGATACTACATGACGGGTTTAGATACTACATGACGGGTTTAGATACTACATGACGGGTTTAGATACTACATGACGGGTTTAGATACTACATGACGGGTTTAGATACTACATGACGGGTTTAGATACTACATGACGGGTTTAGATACTACATGACGGGTTTAGATACTACATGACGGGTTTAGATACTACATGACAGGTTTAGATACTAGATGACGGGTTTAGATACTACATGACGGGTTTAGATACTACATGACGGGTTTAGATACTACATGACGGGTTTAGATACTAGATGACGGGTTTAGATACTACATGACGGGTTTAGATACTACATGACGGGTTTAGATACTACATGACGGGTTTAGATACTACATGACGGGTTTAGATACTACATGACGGGTTTAGATACTACATGACGGGTTTAGATACTAGATGACAGGTTTAGATACTACATGACAGGTTTAGATACTACATGACGGGTTTAGATACTAGATGACGGGTTTAGATACTACATGACGGGTTTAGATACTACATGACGGGTTTAGATACTACATGACGGGTTTAGATACTAGATGACGGGTTTAGATACTACATGACGGGTTTAGATACTACATGACGGGTTTAGATACTACATGACGGGTTTAGATACTACATGACGGGTTTAGATACTACATGACGGGTTTAGATACTACATGACAGGTTTAGATACTACATGACGGGTTTAGATACTACATGACGGGTTTAGATACTACATGACAGGTTTAGATACTAGATGACGGGTTTAGATACTACATGACGGGTTTAGATACTACATGACGGGTTTAGATACTACATGACAGGTTTAGATACTACATGACGGGTTTAGATACTAAATGACGGGTTTAGATACTACATGACGGGTTTAGATACTACATGACGGGTTTAGATACTACATGACGGGTTTAGATACTACATGACGGGTTTAGATACTACATGACGGGTTTAGATACTACATGACGGGTTTAGATACTAGATGACGGGTTTAGATACTACATGACGGGTTTAGATACTACATGACGGGTTTAGATACTACATGACGGGTTTAGATACTACATGACGGGTTTAGATACTACATGACGGGTTTAGATACTACATGACGGGTTTAGATACTACATGACGGGTTTAGATACTACATGACGGGTTTAGATACTACATGACGGGTTTAGATACTACATGACGGGTTTAGATACTAGATGACGGGTTTAGATACTACATGACGGGTTTAGATACTACATGACGGGTTTAGATACTACATGACGGGTTTAGATACTACATGACGGGTTTAGATACTACATGACGGGTTTAGATACTACATGACGGGTTTAGATACTAGATGACGGGTTTAGATACTACATGACGGGTTTAGATACTACATGACGGGTTTAGATACTACATGACGGGTTTAGATACTACATGACGGGTTTAGATACTAGATGACGGGTTTAGATACTAGATGACGGGTTTAGATACTACATGACGGGTTTAGATACTACATGACGGGTTTAGATACTAGATGACGGGTTTAGATACTAGATGACAGGTTTAGATACTACATGACGGGTTTAGATACTACATGACGGGTTTAGATACTAGATGACGGGTTTAGATACTACATGACGGGTTTAGATACTACATGACAGGTTTAGATACTAGATGACGGGTTTAGATACTACATGACGGGTTTAGATACTACATGACGGGTTTAGATACTACATGACGGGTTTAGATACTACATGACGGGTTTAGATACTAGATGACAGGTTTAGATACTACATGACGGGTTTAGATACTACATGACGGGTTTAGATACTACATGACGGGTTTAGATACTACATGACGGGTTTAGATACTACATGACGGGTTTAGATACTACATGACGGGTTTAGATACTACATGACGGGTTTAGATACTACATGACGGGTTTAGATACTACATGACGGGTTTAGATACTACATGACGGGTTTAGATACTAGATGACGGGTTTAGATACTACATGACGGGTTTAGATACTACATGACGGGTTTAGATACTACATGACGGGTTTAGATACTACATGACGGGTTTAGATACTACATGACGGGTTTAGATACTACATGACGGGTTTAGATACTACATGACGGGTTTAGATACTACATGACGGGTTTAGATACTACATGACGGGTTTAGATACTACATGACGGGTTTAGATACTACATGACGGGTTTAGATACTACATGACGGGTTTAGATACTACATGACGGGTTTAGATACTACATGACAGGTTTAGATACTAGATGACGGGTTTAGATACTACATGACGGGTTTAGATACTACATGACGGGTTTAGATACTACATGACGGGTTTAGATACTAGATGACGGGTTTAGATACTACATGACAGGTTTAGATACTACATGACGGGTTTAGATACTACATGACGGGTTTAGATACTAGATGACGGGTTTAGATACTACATGACGGGTTTAGATACTACATGACGGGTTTAGATACTAGATGACGGGTTTAGATACTACATGACGGGTTTAGATACTACATGACGGGTTTAGATACTAGATGACAGGTTTAGATACTAGATGACGGGTTTAGATACTACATGACGGGTTTAGATACTACATGACGGGTTTAGATACTACATGACGGGTTTAGATACTACATGACGGGTTTAGATACTACATGACGGGTTTAGATACTACATGACGGGTTTAGATACTACATGACGGGTTTAGATACTACATGACAGGTTTAGATACTACATGACGGGTTTAGATACTACATGACGGGTTTAGATACTACATGACGGGTTTAGATACTACATGACGGGTTTAGATACTACATGACGGGTTTAGATACTACATGACGGGTTTAGATACTAGATGACAGGTTTAGATACTAGATGACAGGTTTAGATACTACATGACGGGTTTAGATACTAGATGACGGGTTTAGATACTACATGACGGGTTTAGATACTACATGACGGGTTTAGATACTAGATGACGGGTTTAGATACTAGATGACGGGTTTAGATACTACATGACGGGTTTAGATACTACATGACGGGTTTAGATACTACATGACGGGTTTAGATACTACATGACGGGTTTAGATACTAGATGACGGGTTTAGATACTACATGACGGGTTTAGATACTACATGACGGGTTTAGATACTACATGACGGGTTTAGATACTACATGACGGGTTTAGATACTAGCATGACGGGTTTAGATACTACATGACGGGTTTAGATACTACATGACGGGTTTAGATACTACATGACGGGTTTAGATACTACATGACAGGTTTAGATACTACATGACGGGTTTAGATACTACATGACGGGTTTAGATACTACATGACGGGTTTAGATACTACATGACGGGTTTAGATACTACATGACGGGTTTAGATACTACATGACGGGTTTAGATACTACATGACAGGTTTAGATACTACATGACGGGTTTAGATACTACATGACGGGTTTAGATACTACATGACGGGTTTAGATACTACATGACGGGTTTAGATACTACATGACGGGTTTAGATACTACATGACGGGTTTAGATACTACATGACGGGTTTAGATACTACATGACGGGTTTAGATACTACATGACGGGTTTAGATACTACATGACGGGTTTAGATACTAGATGACGGGTTTAGATACTACATGACAGGTTTAGATACTACATGACGGGTTTAGATACTACATGACGGGTTTAGATACTACATGACGGGTTTAGATACTACATGACGGGTTTAGATACTACATGACGGGTTTAGATACTACATGACGGGTTTAGATACTACATGACGGGTTTAGATACTAGATGACGGGTTTAGATACTAGATGACGGGTTTAGATACTACATGACGGGTTTAGATACTACATGACGGGTTTAGATACTACATGACGGGTTTAGATACTAGATGACAGGTTTAGATACTAGATGACGGGTTTAGATACTACATGACGGGTTTAGATACTACATGACGGGTTTAGATACTACATGACGGGTTTAGATACTAGATGACAGGTTTAGATACTAGATGACGGGTTTAGATACTACATGACGGGTTTAGATACTACATGACGGGTTTAGATACTACATGACGGGTTTAGATACTACATGACGGGTTTAGATACTAGATGACGGGTTTAGATACTACATGACGGGTTTAGATACTAGATGACGGGTTTAGATACTAGATGACGGGTTTAGATACTACATGACGGGTTTAGATACTACATGACGGGTTTAGATACTAGATGACGGGTTTAGATACTACATGACGGGTTTAGATACTACATGACGGGTTTAGATACTACATGACGGGTTTAGATACTACATGACGGGTTTAGATACTACATGACGGGTTTAGATACTACATGACGGGTTTAGATACTAGATGACGGGTTTAGATACTACATGACGGGTTTAGATACTACATGACGGGTTTAGATACTACATGACGGGTTTAGATACTACATGACGGGTTTAGATACTAGATGACGGGTTTAGATACTACATGACGGGTTTAGATACTACATGACGGGTTTAGATACTAGATGACAGGTTTAGATACTAGATGACGGGTTTAGATACTAGATGACGGGTTTAGATACTACATGACGGGTTTAGATACTACATGACGGGTTTAGATACTAGATGACGGGTTTAGATACTAGATGACGGGTTTAGATACTACATGACGGGTTTAGATACTACATGACGGGTTTAGATACTAGATGACGGGTTTAGATACTACATGACGGGTTTAGATACTACATGACGGGTTTAGATACTACATGACGGGTTTAGATACTACATGACGGGTTTAGATACTAGATGACGGGTTTAGATACTACATGACGGGTTTAGATACTACATGACGGGTTTAGATACTACATGACGGGTTTAGATACTAGATGACGGGTTTAGATACTAGATTATATGTTTAGATACTACATGACGGGTTTAGATACTACATGACGGGTTTAGATACTAGATGACGGGTTTAGATACTACATGACGGGTTTAGATACTACATGACGGGTTTAGATACTACATGACGGGTTTAGATACTACATGACGGGTTTAGATACTACATGACGGGTTTAGATACTACATGACGGGTTTAGATACTAGATGACGGGTTTAGATACTAGATGACAGGTTTAGATACTACATGACGGGTTTAGATACTACATGACGGGTTTAGATACTACATGACGGGTTTAGATACTACATGACGGGTTTAGATACTACATGACGGGTTTAGATACTACATGACGGGTTTAGATACTAGATGACGGGTTTAGATACTAGATTATATGTTTAGATACTACATGATATGTTTAGATACTACATGACGGGTTTAGATACTAGATGACGGGTTTAGATACTACATGACGGGTTTAGATACTACATGACGGGTTTAGATACTACATGACGGGTTTAGATACTAGATGACAGGTTTAGATACTACATGACGGGTTTAGATACTACATGACGGGTTTAGATACTACATGACGGGTTTAGATACTACATGACGGGTTTAGATACTACATGACGGGTTTAGATACTACATGACGGGTTTAGATACTAGATTATATGTTTAGATACTACATGACGGGTTTAGATACTACATGACGGGTTTAGATACTACATGACGGGTTTAGATACTAGATGACGGGTTTAGATACTAGATGATATGTTTAGATACTACATGACGGGTTTAGATACTACATGACGGGTTTAGATACTAGATGACGGGTTTAGATACTAGATGACGGGTTTAGATACTACATGACGGGTTTAGATACTACATGACGGGTTTAGATACTAGATGACGGGTTTAGATACTACATGACGGGTTTAGATACTACATGACGGGTTTAGATACTACATGACGGGTTTAGATACTACATGACGGGTTTAGATACTACATGACGGGTTTAGATACTAGATGACAGGTTTAGATACTAGATGACGGGTTTAGATACTACATGACGGGTTTAGATACTACATGACGGGTTTAGATACTACATGACGGGTTTAGATACTAGATGACGGGTTTAGATACTACATGACGGGTTTAGATACTACATGACGGGTTTAGATACTAGATGACGGGTTTAGATACTAGATGACAGGTTTAGATACTACATGACGGGTTTAGATACTACATGACGGGTTTAGATACTACATGACGGGTTTAGATACTACATGACGGGTTTAGATACTACATGACGGGTTTAGATACTACATGACGGGTTTAGATACTAGATGACAGGTTTAGATACTAGATGACGGGTTTAGATACTAGATGACGGGTTTAGATACTAGATGACAGGTTTAGATACTACATGACGGGTTTAGATACTACATGACGGGTTTAGATACTACATGACGGGTTTAGATACTAGATGACGGGTTTAGATACTACATGACGGGTTTAGATACTACATGACGGGTTTAGATACTACATGACGGGTTTAGATACTACATGACGGGTTTAGATACTAGATGACGGGTTTAGATACTAGATGACGGGTTTAGATACTAGATGACGGGTTTAGATACTACATGACGGGTTTAGATACTACATGACGGGTTTAGATACTAGATGACGGGTTTAGATACTACATGACGGGTTTAGATACTACATGACGGGTTTAGATACTAGATGACGGGTTTAGATACTACATGATATGTTTAGATACTAAATGACGGGTTTAGATACTAGATGACGGGTTTAGATACTACATGACGGGTTTAGATACTACATGACGGGTTTAGATACTACATGACGGGTTTAGATACTACATGACGGGTTTAGATACTACATGACGGGTTTAGATACTAGATGACGGGTTTAGATACTACATGACGGGTTTAGATACTACATGACGGGTTTAGATACTAGATGACGGGTTTAGATACTACATGACGGGTTTAGATACTACATGACGGGTTTAGATACTAGATGACGGGTTTAGATACTAGATGACGGGTTTAGATACTAGATGACAGGTTTAGATACTACATGACGGGTTTAGATACTACATGACGGGTTTAGATACTAGATGACGGGTTTAGATACTACATGACGGGTTTAGATACTACATGACGGGTTTAGATACTAGATGACGGGTTTAGATACTACATGACGGGTTTAGATACTACATGACGGGTTTAGATACTACATGACGGGTTTAGATACTACATGACGGGTTTAGATACTACATGACGGGTTTAGATACTACATGACGGGTTTAGATACTAGATGACGGGTTTAGATACTACATGACGGGTTTAGATACTACATGACGGGTTTAGATACTACATGACGGGTTTAGATACTAGATGACGGGTTTAGATACTACATGACGGGTTTAGATACTACATGACGGGTTTAGATACTAGATGACGGGTTTAGATACTAGATGATATGTTTAGATACTACATGACGGGTTTAGATACTACATGACGGGTTTAGATACTACATGACGGGTTTAGATACTACATGACGGGTTTAGATACTACATGACGGGTTTAGATACTACATGACGGGTTTAGATACTACATGACAGGTTTAGATACTACATGACGGGTTTAGATACTACATGACGGGTTTAGATACTACATGACGGGTTTAGATACTACATGACGGGTTTAGATACTAGATGACGGGTTTAGATACTAGATGACGGGTTTAGATACTACATGATATGTTTAGATACTACATGACGGGTTTAGATACTACATGACGGGTTTAGATACTACATGACGGGTTTAGATACTACATGACGGGTTTAGATACTACATGACGGGTTTAGATACTACATGACGGGTTTAGATACTAGATGACGGGTTTAGATACTACATGACGGGTTTAGATACTACATGACGGGTTTAGATACTAGATGACGGGTTTAGATACTACATGACGGGTTTAGATACTACATGACGGGTTTAGATACTACATGACGGGTTTAGATACTACATGACGGGTTTAGATACTACATGACGGGTTTAGATACTACATGACGGGTTTAGATACTACATGACGGGTTTAGATACTAGATGACGGGTTTAGATACTACATGACGGGTTTAGATACTACATGACGGGTTTAGATACTACATGACGGGTTTAGATACTACATGACGGGTTTAGATACTAGATGACGGGTTTAGATACTAGATGACAGGTTTAGATACTACATGACGGGTTTAGATACTACATGACGGGTTTAGATACTACATGACGGGTTTAGATACTACATGACGGGTTTAGATACTAGATGACAGGTTTAGATACTAGATGACGGGTTTAGATACTAGATGACGGGTTTAGATACTAGATGACGGGTTTAGATACTACATGACAGGTTTAGATACTACATGACGGGTTTAGATACTAGATGATGGGTTTAGATACTACATGACGGGTTTAGATACTACATGACGGGTTTAGATACTACATGACGGGTTTAGATACTACATGACGGGTTTAGATACTACATGACGGGTTTAGATACTAGATGACAGGTTTAGATACTAGATGACGGGTTTAGATACTACATGACGGGTTTAGATACTACATGACGGGTTTAGATACTACATGACGGGTTTAGATACTACATGACGGGTTTAGATACTACATGACGGGTTTAGATACTAGATGACAGGTTTAGATACTACATGACAGGTTTAGATACTACATGACGGGTTTAGATACTAGATGACGGGTTTAGATACTAGATGACGGGTTTAGATACTAGATTATATGTTTAGATACTACATGACGGGTTTAGATACTACATGACGGGTTTAGATACTAGATGACGGGTTTAGATACTACATGACAGGTTTAGATACTACATGACGGGTTTAGATACTACATGACAGGTTTAGATACTAGATGACGGGTTTAGATACTACATGACGGGTTTAGATACTACATGACGGGTTTAGATACTACATGACGGGTTTAGATACTACATGACTGGTTTAGATACTACATGACGGGTTTAGATACTAGATGACAGGTTTAGATACTAGATGACGGGTTTAGATACTACATGACGGGTTTAGATACTACATGACGGGTTTAGATACTACATGACAGGTTTAGATACTAGATGACGGGTTTAGATACTACATGACGGGTTTAGATACTACATGACGGGTTTAGATACTAGATGACGGGTTTAGATACTAGATGACAGGTTTAGATACTACATGACGGGTTTAGATACTACATGACGGGTTTAGATACTACATGACGGGTTTAGATACTACATGACGGGTTTAGATACTACATGACGGGTTTAGATACTACATGACGGGTTTAGATACTAGATGACAGGTTTAGATACTAGATGACGGGTTTAGATACTACATGACGGGTTTAGATACTACATGACGGGTTTAGATACTACATGACGGGTTTAGATACTAGATGACGGGTTTAGATACTAGATTATATGTTTAGATACTACATGATATGTTTAGATACTACATGACGGGTTTAGATACTACATGACGGGTTTAGATACTACATGACGGGTTTAGATACTACATGACGGGTTTAGATACTACATGACGGGTTTAGATACTAGATGACGGGTTTAGATACTAGATGACAGGTTTAGATACTACATGACGGGTTTAGATACTACATGACGGGTTTAGATACTAGATGACGGGTTTAGATACTACATGACGGGTTTAGATACTAGATGACGGGTTTAGATACTACATGACGGGTTTAGATACTACATGACGGGTTTAGATACTACATGACGGGTTTAGATACTACATGACGGGTTTAGATACTAGATGACGGGTTTAGATACTAGATGACGGGTTTAGATACTACATGACGGGTTTAGATACTACATGACGGGTTTAGATACTACATGACGGGTTTAGATACTACATGACGGGTTTAGATACTAGATGACGGGTTTAGATACTACATGACGGGTTTAGATACTAGATGACGGGTTTAGATACTAGATGACAGGTTTAGATACTACATGACGTGTTTAGATACTACATGACGGGTTTAGATACTAGATGACGGGTTTAGATACTACATGACGGGTTTAGATACTAGATGACGGGTTTAGATACTACATGACGGGTTTAGATACTACATGACGGGTTTAGATACTACATGACGGGTTTAGATACTAGATGACAGGTTTAGATACTAGATGACGGGTTTAGATACTACATGACAGGTTTAGATACTAGATGACGGGTTTAGATACTACATGACAGGTTTAGATACTAGATGACGGGTTTAGATACTACATGACGGGTTTAGATACTACATGACGGGTTTAGATACTACATGACGGGTTTAGATACTACATGACGGGTTTAGATACTAGATGACAGGTTTAGATACTAGATGACGGGTTTAGATACTACATGACGGGTTTAGATACTAGATGATGGGTTTAGATACTACATGACGGGTTTAGATACTAGATGACAGGTTTAGATACTACATGACGGGTTTAGATACTAGATGACGGGTTTAGATACTACATGACGGGTTTAGATACTACATGACGGGTTTAGATACTAGATGACGGGTTTAGATACTACATGACGGGTTTAGATACTACATGACGGGTTTAGATACTAGATGACGGGTTTAGATACTAGATGACGGGTTTAGATACTACATGATAGGTTTAGATACTACATGACAGGTTTAGATACTAGATGACGGGTTTAGATACTACATGACGGGTTTAGATACTAGATGACGGGTTTAGATACTACATGACGGGTTTAGATACTACATGACGGGTTTAGATACTACATGACGGGTTTAGATACTACATGACGGGTTTAGATACTACATGACGGGTTTAGATACTAGATGACGGGTTTAGATACTAGATGACAGGTTTAGATACTACATGACAGGTTTAGATACTACATGACGGGTTTAGATACTAGATGACGGGTTTAGATACTACATGACGGGTTTAGATACTACATGACGGGTTTAGATACTACATGACGGGTTTAGATACTACATGACGGGTTTAGATACTAGATGACGGGTTTAGATACTAGATGACAGGTTTAGATACTACATGACGGGTTTAGATACTACATGACGGGTTTAGATACTAGATGACAGGTTTAGATACTTCATGATGGGTTTAGATACTACATGACGGGTTTAGATACTAGATGACGGGTTTAGATACTAGATGACGGGTTTAGATACTAGATGACAGGTTTAGATACTAGATGACGGGTTTAGATACTACATGACGGGTTTAGATACTACATGACGGGTTTAGATACTACATGACGGGTTTAGATACTACATGACGGGTTTAGATACTAGATGACAGGTTTAGATACTAGATGACGGGTTTAGATACTACATGACGGGTTTAGATACTACATGACGGGTTTAGATACTACATGACGGGTTTAGATACTACATGACGGGTTTAGATACTACATGACGGGTTTAGATACTACATGACGGGTTTAGATACTACATGACGGGTTTAGATACTACATGACGGGTTTAGATACTAGATGACGGGTTTAGATACTAGATGACAGGTTTAGATACTACATGACGGGTTTAGATACTACATGACGGGTTTAGATACTAGATGACGGGTTTAGATACTACATGACGGGTTTAGATACTAGATGACGGGTTTAGATACTACATGACGGGTTTAGATACTACATGACGGGTTTAGATACTACATGACGGGTTTAGATACTACATGACGGGTTTAGATACTAGATGACGGGTTTAGATACTAGATGACGGGTTTAGATACTACATGACAGGTTTAGATACTACATGACGGGTTTAGATACTACATGACGGGTTTAGATACTACATGACGGGTTTAGATACTAGATGACGGGTTTAGATACTACATGACGGGTTTAGATACTAGATGACGGGTTTAGATACTAGATGACGGGTTTAGATACTACATGACGGGTTTAGATACTACATGACGGGTTTAGATACTAGATGACGGGTTTAGATACTACATGACAGGTTTAGATACTAGATGACGGGTTTAGATACTAGATGACAGGTTTAGATACTACATGACGGGTTTAGATACTACATGACGGGTTTAGATACTACATGACAGGTTTAGATACTACATGACGGGTTTAGATACTACATGACGGGTTTAGATACTAGATGACGGGTTTAGATACTAGATGACAGGTTTAGATACTACATGACGGGTTTAGATACTACATGACGGGTTTAGATACTAGATGACGGGTTTAGATACTACATGACGGGTTTAGATACTACATGACGGGTTTAGATACTACATGACGGGTTTAGATACTAGATGACGGGTTTAGATACTAGATGACGGGTTTAGATACTACATGACGGGTTTAGATACTACATGACGGGTTTAGATACTACATGACAGGTTTAGATACTAGATGACGGGTTTAGATACTACATGACGGGTTTAGATACTACATGACGGGTTTAGATACTACATGACGGGTTTAGATACTACATGACGGGTTTAGATACTACATGACGGGTTTAGATACTACATGACGGGTTTAGATACTAGATGACGGGTTTAGATACTAGATGACAGGTTTAGATACTACATGATAGGTTTAGATACTACATGACGGGTTTAGATACTAGATGACGGGTTTAGATACTACATGACGGGTTTAGATACTAGATGACGGGTTTAGATACTACATGACGGGTTTAGATACTAGATGACGGGTTTAGATACTACATGACGGGTTTAGATACTACATGACGGGTTTAGATACTACATGACGGGTTTAGATACTACATGACGGGTTTAGATACTAGATGACAGGTTTAGATACTACATGACGGGTTTAGATACTACATGACGGGTTTAGATACTACATGACGGGTTTAGATACTACATGACGGGTTTAGATACTACATGACGGGTTTAGATACTACATGACGGGTTTAGATACTACATGACGGGTTTAGATACTACATGACGGGTTTAGATACTACATGACGGGTTTAGATACTACATGACGGGTTTAGATACTACATGACGGGTTTAGATACTAGATGACGGGTTTAGATACTACATGACGGGTTTAGATACTACATGACGGGTTTAGATACTAGATGACGGGTTTAGATACTACATGACGGGTTTAGATACTACATGACGGGTTTAGATACTAGATGACGGGTTTAGATACTACATGACGGGTTTAGATACTACATGACGGGTTTAGATACTACATGACGGGTTTAGATACTACATGACGGGTTTAGATACTACATGACGGGTTTAGATACTACATGACGGGTTTAGATACTAGATGACGGGTTTAGATACTACATGACGGGTTTAGATACTACATGACGGGTTTAGATACTAGATGACGGGTTTAGATACTACATGACGGGTTTAGATACTAGATGACGGGTTTAGATACTAGATGACGGGTTTAGATACTACATGACGGGTTTAGATACTACATGACGGGTTTAGATACTACATGACGGGTTTAGATACTACATGACGGGTTTAGATACTAGATGACGGGTTTAGATACTACATGACGGGTTTAGATACTACATGACGGGTTTAGATACTACATGACGGGTTTAGATACTACATGACGGGTTTAGATACTAGATGACGGGTTTAGATACTAGATGACGGGTTTAGATACTACATGACGGGTTTAGATACTAGATGACGGGTTTAGATACTACATGACGGGTTTAGATACTACATGACGGGTTTAGATACTACATGACGGGTTTAGATACTACATGACGGGTTTAGATACTACATGACGGGTTTAGATACTACATGACGGGTTTAGATACTAGATGACGGGTTTAGATACTACATGACGGGTTTAGATACTACATGACGGGTTTAGATACTACATGACGGGTTTAGATACTACATGACGGGTTTAGATACTACATGACGGGTTTAGATACTAGATGACGGGTTTAGATACTACATGACGGGTTTAGATACTACATGACGGGTTTAGATACTACATGACGGGTTTAGATACTACATGACAGGTTTAGATACTAGATGACGGGTTTAGATACTAGATGACGGGTTTAGATACTACATGACAGGTTTAGATACTAGATGACGGGTTTAGATACTACATGACGGGTTTAGATACTACATGACGGGTTTAGATACTACATGACGGGTTTAGATACTAGATGACGGGTTTAGATACTAGATGACGGGTTTAGATACTACATGACAGGTTTAGATACTACATGACGGGTTTAGATACTAGATGACGGGTTTAGATACTACATGACGGGTTTAGATACTACATGACGGGTTTAGATACTACATGACGGGTTTAGATACTACATGACGGGTTTAGATACTACATGACGGGTTTAGATACTAGATGACAGGTTTAGATACTAGATGACGGGTTTAGATACTACATGACGGGTTTAGATACTACATGACGGGTTTAGATACTACATGACGGGTTTAGATACTACATGACGGGTTTAGATACTACATGACGGGTTTAGATACTACATGACGGGTTTAGATACTACATGACGGGTTTAGATACTACATGACGGGTTTAGATACTAGATGACAGGTTTAGATACTAGATGACGGGTTTAGATACTAGATGACGGGTTTAGATACTACATGACGGGTTTAGATACTACATGACGGGTTTAGATACTAGATGACGGGTTTAGATACTAGATGACAGGTTTAGATACTACATGACGGGTTTAGATACTACATGACGGGTTTAGATACTAGATGACGGGTTTAGATACTACATGACGGGTTTAGATACTACATGACGGGTTTAGATACTACATGACGGGTTTAGATACTACATGACGGGTTTAGATACTACATGACGGGTTTAGATACTAGATGACAGGTTTAGATACTAGATGACGGGTTTAGATACTACATGACGGGTTTAGATACTACATGACGGGTTTAGATACTACATGACGGGTTTAGATACTAGATGACGGGTTTAGATACTACATGACGGGTTTAGATACTACATGACGGGTTTAGATACTAGATGACGGGTTTAGATACTAGATTATATGTTTAGATACTACATGACGGGTTTAGATACTACATGACGGGTTTAGATACTACATGACGGGTTTAGATACTACATGACGGGTTTAGATACTACATGACGGGTTTAGATACTACATGACGGGTTTAGATACTAGATGACGGGTTTAGATACTAGATGACAGGTTTAGATACTAGATGACGGGTTTAGATACTAGATGACGGGTTTAGATACTACATGACGGGTTTAGATACTACATGACGGGTTTAGATACTAGATGACAGGTTTAGATACTAGATGACGGGTTTAGATACTACATGACGGGTTTAGATACTACATGACGGGTTTAGATACTACATGACGGGTTTAGATACTACATGACGGGTTTAGATACTAGATGACGGGTTTAGATACTAGATGACAGGTTTAGATACTAGATGACGGGTTTAGATACTACATGACGGGTTTAGATACTACATGACGGGTTTAGATACTAGATGACGGGTTTAGATACTACATGACGGGTTTAGATACTAGATGACGGGTTTAGATACTAGATGACAGGTTTAGATACTACATGACGGGTTTAGATACTACATGACGGGTTTAGATACTAGATGACGGGTTTAGATACTACATGACGGGTTTAGATACTACATGACGGGTTTAGATACTACATGACGGGTTTAGATACTACATGACGGGTTTAGATACTACATGACGGGTTTAGATACTAGATGACAGGTTTAGATACTAGATGACGGGTTTAGATACTACATGACGGGTTTAGATACTACATGACGGGTTTAGATACTACATGACGGGTTTAGATACTACATGACGGGTTTAGATACTAGATGACGTGTTTAGATACTACATGACAGGTTTAGATACTACATGACGGGTTTAGATACTAGATGACGGGTTTAGATACTAGATGACGGGTTTAGATACTAGATGACGGGTTTAGATACTACATGACGGGTTTAGATACTACATGACGGGTTTAGATACTACATGACGGGTTTAGATACTAGATGACGGGTTTAGATACTACATGACGGGTTTAGATACTACATGACGGGTTTAGATACTAGATGACGGGTTTAGATACTACATGACGGGTTTAGATACTACATGACGGGTTTAGATACTACATGACGGGTTTAGATACTACATGACGGGTTTAGATACTAGATGACAGGTTTAGATACTAGATGACGGGTTTAGATACTACATGACGGGTTTAGATACTACATGACGGGTTTAGATACTAGATGACGGGTTTAGATACTAGATGACAGGTTTAGATACTACATGACGGGTTTAGATACTACATGACGGGTTTAGATACTACATGACGGGTTTAGATACTACATGACGGGTTTAGATACTACATGACGGGTTTAGATACTAGATGACAGGTTTAGATACTAGATGACGGGTTTAGATACTACATGACGGGTTTAGATACTACATGACGGGTTTAGATACTACATGACGGGTTTAGATACTAGATGACGGGTTTAGATACTAGATGACAGGTTTAGATACTACATGACGGGTTTAGATACTACATGACGGGTTTAGATACTACATGACGGGTTTAGATACTACATGACGGGTTTAGATACTACATGACGGGTTTAGATACTACATGACGGGTTTAGATACTAGATGACGGGTTTAGATACTAGATGACAGGTTTAGATACTACATGACGGGTTTAGATACTACATGACGGGTTTAGATACTACATGACGGGTTTAGATACTACATGACGGGTTTAGATACTACATGACGGGTTTAGATACTACATGACGGGTTTAGATACTAGATGACAGGTTTAGATACTAGATGACGGGTTTAGATACTACATGACGGGTTTAGATACTACATGACGGGTTTAGATACTACATGACGGGTTTAGATACTACATGACGGGTTTAGATACTACATGACGGGTTTAGATACTAGATGACGGGTTTAGATACTACATGACGGGTTTAGATACTACATGACGGGTTTAGATACTAGATGACAGGTTTAGATACTAGATGACGGGTTTAGATACTAGATGACAGGTTTAGATACTACATGACGGGTTTAGATACTACATGACGGGTTTAGATACTAGATGACGGGTTTAGATACTAGATGACGGGTTTAGATACTACATGACGGGTTTAGATACTACATGACGGGTTTAGATACTAGATGACGGGTTTAGATACTACATGACGGGTTTAGATACTACATGACGGGTTTAGATACTACATGACGGGTTTAGATACTACATGACGGGTTTAGATACTACATGACGGGTTTAGATACTAGATGACGGGTTTAGATACTAGATGACGGGTTTAGATACTACATGACGGGTTTAGATACTACATGACGGGTTTAGATACTACATGACGGGTTTAGATACTAGATGACGGGTTTAGATACTACATGACGGGTTTAGATACTACATGACGGGTTTAGATACTACATGACGGGTTTAGATACTAGATGACAGGTTTAGATACTACATGACGGGTTTAGATACTACATGACGGGTTTAGATACTACATGACGGGTTTAGATACTACATGACGGGTTTAGATACTACATGACGGGTTTAGATACTACATGACGGGTTTAGATACTAGATGACGGGTTTAGATACTAGATGACAGGTTTAGATACTAGATGACGGGTTTAGATACTAGATGACAGGTTTAGATACTACATGACGGGTTTAGATACTACATGACGGGTTTAGATACTAGATGACGGGTTTAGATACTAGATGACGGGTTTAGATACTACATGACGGGTTTAGATACTACATGACGGGTTTAGATACTACATGACGGGTTTAGATACTACATGACAGGTTTAGATACTAGATGACGGGTTTAGATACTACATGACGGGTTTAGATACTAGATGACGGGTTTAGATACTACATGACGGGTTTAGATACTACATGACAGGTTTAGATACTAGATGACGGGTTTAGATACTACATGACGGGTTTAGATACTAGATGACGGGTTTAGATACTAGATGACGGGTTTAGATACTACATGACGGGTTTAGATACTACATGACGGGTTTAGATACTAGATGACGGGTTTAGATACTACATGACGGGTTTAGATACTACATGACGGGTTTAGATACTACATGACGGGTTTAGATACTACATGACGGGTTTAGATACTAGATGACGGGTTTAGATACTAGATGACGGGTTTAGATACTACATGACGGGTTTAGATACTACATGACGGGTTTAGATACTACATGACGGGTTTAGATACTACATGACGGGTTTAGATACTAGATGACAGGTTTAGATACTACATGACGGGTTTAGATACTACATGACGGGTTTAGATACTAGATGACGGGTTTAGATACTACATGACGGGTTTAGATACTAGATGACGGGTTTAGATACTACATGACGGGTTTAGATACTACATGACGGGTTTAGATACTAGATGACGGGTTTAGATACTACATGACGGGTTTAGATACTACATGACGGGTTTAGATACTACATGACGGGTTTAGATACTACATGACGGGTTTAGATACTACATGACGGGTTTAGATACTACATGACGGGTTTAGATACTACATGACGGGTTTAGATACTACATGACGGGTTTAGATACTACATGACGGGTTTAGATACTAGATGACAGGTTTAGATACTAGATGACGGGTTTAGATACTACATGACGGGTTTAGATACTACATGACGGGTTTAGATACTACATGACGGGTTTAGATACTAGATGACAGGTTTAGATACTACATGACGGGTTTAGATACTACATGACGGGTTTAGATACTACATGACGGGTTTAGATACTACATGACGGGTTTAGATACTACATGACGGGTTTAGATACTAGATGACGGGTTTAGATACTAGATGACGGGTTTAGATACTACATGACGGGTTTAGATACTACATGACGGGTTTAGATACTACATGACGGGTTTAGATACTAGATGACGGGTTTAGATACTAGATGACGGGTTTAGATACTACATGACGGGTTTAGATACTACATGACGGGTTTAGATACTACATGACGGGTTTAGATACTACATGACGGGTTTAGATACTACATGACGGGTTTAGATACTACATGACGGGTTTAGATACTAGATGACGGGTTTAGATACTAGATGACGGGTTTAGATACTACATGACGGGTTTAGATACTACATGACGGGTTTAGATACTACATGACGGGTTTAGATACTACATGACGGGTTTAGATACTAGATGACGGGTTTAGATACTACATGACGGGTTTAGATACTACATGACGGGTTTAGATACTAGATGACGGGTTTAGATACTACATGACGGGTTTAGATACTACATGACGGGTTTAGATACTACATGACGGGTTTAGATACTACATGACGGGTTTAGATACTAGATGACGGGTTTAGATACTAGATGACGGGTTTAGATACTACATGACAGGTTTAGATACTACATGACGGGTTTAGATACTACATGACGGGTTTAGATACTACATGACGGGTTTAGATACTAGATGACGGGTTTAGATACTAGATGACGGGTTTAGATACTAGATGACGGGTTTAGATACTAGATGACGGGTTTAGATACTACATGACGGGTTTAGATACTACATGACGGGTTTAGATACTACATGACGGGTTTAGATACTAGATGACGGGTTTAGATACTACATGACGGGTTTAGATACTACATGACGGGTTTAGATACTACATGACGGGTTTAGATACTAGATGACGGGTTTAGATACTACATGACGGGTTTAGATACTACATGACGGGTTTAGATACTACATGACGGGTTTAGATACTACATGACGGGTTTAGATACTACATGACGGGTTTAGATACTACATGACGGGTTTAGATACTACATGACGGGTTTAGATACTACATGACGGGTTTAGATACTAGATGACGGGTTTAGATACTACATGACGGGTTTAGATACTACATGACGGGTTTAGATACTACATGACGGGTTTAGATACTACATGACGGGTTTAGATACTACATGACGGGTTTAGATACTACATGACGGGTTTAGATACTAGATGACGGGTTTAGATACTAGATGACGGGTTTAGATACTAGATGACGGGTTTAGATACTACATGACGGGTTTAGATACTACATGACGGGTTTAGATACTAGATGACGGGTTTAGATACTAGATGACGGGTTTAGATACTACATGACGGGTTTAGATACTACATGACGGGTTTAGATACTACATGACGGGTTTAGATACTACATGACGGGTTTAGATACTAGATGACGGGTTTAGATACTAGATGACGGGTTTAGATACTACATGACGGGTTTAGATACTACATGACGGGTTTAGATACTACATGACGGGTTTAGATACTAGATGACGGGTTTAGATACTACATGACGGGTTTAGATACTACATGACGGGTTTAGATACTAGATGACGGGTTTAGATACTACATGACGGGTTTAGATACTACATGACGGGTTTAGATACTAGATGACGGGTTTAGATACTACATGACGGGTTTAGATACTACATGACGGGTTTAGATACTACATGACGGGTTTAGATACTACATGACGGGTTTAGATACTAGATGACAGGTTTAGATACTAGATGACGGGTTTAGATACTACATGACGGGTTTAGATACTACATGACGGGTTTAGATACTACATGACGGGTTTAGATACTACATGACGGGTTTAGATACTAGATGACAGGTTTAGATACTACATGACGGGTTTAGATACTACATGACGGGTTTAGATACTAGATGACGGGTTTAGATACTAGATGACGGGTTTAGATACTAGATGACGGGTTTAGATACTACATGACGGGTTTAGATACTACATGACGGGTTTAGATACTACATGACGGGTTTAGATACTAGATGACGGGTTTAGATACTACATGACGGGTTTAGATACTACATGACGGGTTTAGATACTAGATGACGGGTTTAGATACTACATGACGGGTTTAGATACTACATGACGGGTTTAGATACTACATGACGGGTTTAGATACTACATGACGGGTTTAGATACTACATGACGGGTTTAGATACTAGATGACGGGTTTAGATACTAGATGACGGGTTTAGATACTACATGACGGGTTTAGATACTACATGACGGGTTTAGATACTAGATGACGGGTTTAGATACTAGATGACGGGTTTAGATACTACATGACGGGTTTAGATACTACATGACGGGTTTAGATACTACATGACGGGTTTAGATACTACATGACGGGTTTAGATACTACATGACGGGTTTAGATACTACATGACGGGTTTAGATACTAGATGACGGGTTTAGATACTACATGACGGGTTTAGATACTACATGACGGGTTTAGATACTACATGACGGGTTTAGATACTAGATGACGGGTTTAGATACTACATGACGGGTTTAGATACTACATGACGGGTTTAGATACTACATGACGGGTTTAGATACTACATGACGGGTTTAGATACTACATGACGGGTTTAGATACTACATGACGGGTTTAGATACTACATGACGGGTTTAGATACTAGATGACGGGTTTAGATACTAGATGACGGGTTTAGATACTACATGACAGGTTTAGATACTACATGACGGGTTTAGATACTAGATGACGGGTTTAGATACTACATGACGGGTTTAGATACTACATGACGGGTTTAGATACTAGATGACGGGTTTAGATACTACATGACAGGTTTAGATACTACATGACGGGTTTAGATACTAGATGACGGGTTTAGATACTACATGACGGGTTTAGATACTACATGACGGGTTTAGATACTACATGACGGGTTTAGATACTACATGACGGGTTTAGATACTAGATGACGGGTTTAGATACTAGATGACGGGTTTAGATACTACATGACGGGTTTAGATACTACATGACGGGTTTAGATACTACATGACGGGTTTAGATACTACATGACGGGTTTAGATACTAGATGACGGGTTTAGATACTAGATGACGGGTTTAGATACTACATGACGGGTTTAGATACTAGATGACGGGTTTAGATACTACATGACGGGTTTAGATACTACATGACGGGTTTAGATACTAGATGACGGGTTTAGATACTACATGACGGGTTTAGATACTACATGACGGGTTTAGATACTAGATGACGGGTTTAGATACTAGATGACGGGTTTAGATACTACATGACGGGTTTAGATACTACATGACGGGTTTAGATACTACATGACGGGTTTAGATACTACATGACGGGTTTAGATACTAGATGACGGGTTTAGATACTAGATGACGGGTTTAGATACTACATGACGGGTTTAGATACTACATGACGGGTTTAGATACTACATGACGGGTTTAGATACTACATGACGGGTTTAGATACTACATGACGGGTTTAGATACTAGATGACGGGTTTAGATACTACATGACGGGTTTAGATACTACATGACGGGTTTAGATACTACATGACAGGTTTAGATACTAGATGACGGGTTTAGATACTACATGACGGGTTTAGATACTACATGACGGGTTTAGATACTACATGACGGGTTTAGATACTACATGACGGGTTTAGATACTACATGACGGGTTTAGATACTAGATGACGGGTTTAGATACTAGATGACAGGTTTAGATACTACATGACGGGTTTAGATACTACATGACGGGTTTAGATACTAGATGACGGGTTTAGATACTACATGACGGGTTTAGATACTACATGACGGGTTTAGATACTACATGACGGGTTTAGATACTACATGACGGGTTTAGATACTACATGACGGGTTTAGATACTAGATGACGGGTTTAGATACTAGATGACGGGTTTAGATACTACATGACGGGTTTAGATACTACATGACGGGTTTAGATACTACATGACGGGTTTAGATACTACATGACGGGTTTAGATACTACATGACGGGTTTAGATACTAGATGACAGGTTTAGATACTACATGACAGGTTTAGATACTACATGACGGGTTTAGATACTAGATGACGGGTTTAGATACTAGATGACGGGTTTAGATACTAGATGACAGGTTTAGATACTACATGACGGGTTTAGATACTACATGACGGGTTTAGATACTAGATGACGGGTTTAGATACTAGATGACAGGTTTAGATACTACATGACGGGTTTAGATACTACATGACGGGTTTAGATACTAGATGACGGGTTTAGATACTACATGACGGGTTTAGATACTACATGACGGGTTTAGATACTACATGACGGGTTTAGATACTACATGACGGGTTTAGATACTACATGACGGGTTTAGATACTAGATGACGGGTTTAGATACTAGATGACGGGTTTAGATACTACATGACGGGTTTAGATACTACATGACGGGTTTAGATACTACATGACGGGTTTAGATACTAGATGACGGGTTTAGATACTACATGACGGGTTTAGATACTACATGACGGGTTTAGATACTAGATGACGGGTTTAGATACTAGATGACATGTTTAGATACTACATGACGGGTTTAGATACTACATGACGGGTTTAGATACTACATGACGGGTTTAGATACTACATGACGGGTTTAGATACTACATGACGGGTTTAGATACTACATGACGGGTTTAGATACTAGATGACGGGTTTAGATACTAGATGACAGGTTTAGATACTAGATGACGGGTTTAGATACTAGATGACAGGTTTAGATACTACATGACGGGTTTAGATACTACATGACGGGTTTAGATACTAGATGACAGGTTTAGATACTAGATGACGGGTTTAGATACTACATGACGGGTTTAGATACTACATGACGGGTTTAGATACTACATGACAGGTTTAGATACTACATGACGGGTTTAGATACTAGATGACGGGTTTAGATACTAGATGACAGGTTTAGATACTAGATGACGGGTTTAGATACTACATGACGGGTTTAGATACTACATGACAGGTTTAGATACTAGATGACGGGTTTAGATACTACATGACGGGTTTAGATACTAGATGACGGGTTTAGATACTAGATGATAGGTTTAGATACTACATGACAGGTTTAGATACTACATGACGGGTTTAGATACTAGATGACGGGTTTAGATACTACATGACGGGTTTAGATACTACATGACGGGTTTAGATACTACATGACGGGTTTAGATACTACATGACGGGTTTAGATACTACATGACGGGTTTAGATACTAGATGACGGGTTTAGATACTAGATGACGGGTTTAGATACTACATGACGGGTTTAGATACTACATGACGGGTTTAGATACTACATGACGGGTTTAGATACTACATGACGGGTTTAGATACTAGATGACATGTTTAGATACTACATGACGGGTTTAGATACTACATGACGGGTTTAGATACTAGATGACGGGTTTAGATACTAGATGACGGGTTTAGATACTAGATGACAGGTTTAGATACTACATGACGGGTTTAGATACTACATGACGGGTTTAGATACTAGATGACGGGTTTAGATACTAGATGACAGGTTTAGATACTACATGACGGGTTTAGATACTACATGACGGGTTTAGATACTAGATGACGGGTTTAGATACTACATGACGGGTTTAGATACTACATGACGGGTTTAGATACTACATGACGGGTTTAGATACTACATGACGGGTTTAGATACTAGATGACAGGTTTAGATACTAGATGACGGGTTTAGATACTACATGACGGGTTTAGATACTACATGACGGGTTTAGATACTAGATGACGGGTTTAGATACTAGATGACAGGTTTAGATACTACATGACGGGTTTAGATACTACATGACGGGTTTAGATACTACATGACGGGTTTAGATACTACATGACGGGTTTAGATACTACATGACGGGTTTAGATACTAGATGACAGGTTTAGATACTAGATGACGGGTTTAGATACTACATGACGGGTTTAGATACTACATGACGGGTTTAGATACTACATGACGGGTTTAGATACTAGATGACGGGTTTAGATACTAGATGACAGGTTTAGATACTACATGACAGGTTTAGATACTACATGACGGGTTTAGATACTACATGACGGGTTTAGATACTACATGACGGGTTTAGATACTACATGACGGGTTTAGATACTACATGACGGGTTTAGATACTAGATGACGGGTTTAGATACTAGATGACGGGTTTAGATACTACATGACAGGTTTAGATACTACATGACGGGTTTAGATACTAGATGACGGGTTTAGATACTACATGACGGGTTTAGATACTACATGACGGGTTTATATACTACATGACGGGTTTAGATACTAGATGACGGGTTTAGATACTAGATGACGGGTTTAGATACTACATGACGGGTTTAGATACTACATGACGGGTTTAGATACTACATACCGGGTTTAGATACTACATGACGGGTTTAGATACTACATGACGGGTTTAGATACTAGATGACAGGTTTAGATACTACATGACAGGTTTAGATACTACATGACGGGTTTAGATACTAGATGACAGGTTTAGATACTAGATGACGGGTTTAGATACTAGATGACAGGTTTAGATACTACATGACGGGTTTAGATACTACATGACGGGTTTAGATACTAGATGACGGGTTTAGATACTAGATGACAGGTTTAGATACTACATGACGGGTTTAGATACTACATGACAGGTTTAGATACTAGATGACGGGTTTAGATACTACATGACGGGTTTAGATACTACATGACGGGTTTAGATACTACATGACGGGTTTAGATACTACATGACGGGTTTAGATACTACATGACGGGTTTAGATACTAGATGACAGGTTTAGATACTAGATGACGGGTTTAGATACTACATGACGGGTTTAGATACTACATGACGGGTTTAGATACTACATGACAGGTTTAGATACTAGATGACGGGTTTAGATACTACATGACGGGTTTAGATACTACATGACGGGTTTAGATACTAGATGACGGGTTTAGATACTAGATTATATGTTTAGATACTACATGACGGGTTTAGATACTACATGACGGGTTTAGATACTACATGACGGGTTTAGATACTACATGACGGGTTTAGATACTACATGACGGGTTTAGATACTACATGACGGGTTTAGATACTAGATGACGGGTTTAGATACTAGATGACAGGTTTAGATACTAGATGACGGGTTTAGATACTAGATGACGGGTTTAGATACTACATGACGGGTTTAGATACTACATGACGGGTTTAGATACTAGATGACAGGTTTAGATACTAGATGACGGGTTTAGATACTACATGACGGGTTTAGATACTACATGACGGGTTTAGATACTACATGACAGGTTTAGATACTACATGACAGGTTTAGATACTAGATGACGGGTTTAGATACTAGATGACAGGTTTAGATACTAGATGACGGGTTTAGATACTATATGACGGGTTTAGATACTACATGACAGGTTTAGATACTAGATGACGGGTTTAGATACTACATGACGGGTTTAGATACTAGATGACGGGTTTAGATACTAGATGACAGGTTTAGATACTACATGACGGGTTTAGATACTAAATGACGGGTTTAGATACTAGATGACGGGTTTAGATACTACATGACGGGTTTAGATACTACATGACGGGTTTAGATACTACATGACGGGTTTAGATACTACATGACGGGTTTAGATACTACATGACGGGTTTAGATACTAGATGACAGGTTTAGATACTAGATGACGGGTTTAGATACTACATGACGGGTTTAGATACTACATGACGGGTTTAGATACTACATGACGGGTTTAGATACTACATGACGGGTTTAGATACTAGATGACAGGTTTAGATACTACATGACGGGTTTAGATACTACATGACGGGTTTAGATACTAGATGACGGGTTTAGATACTAGATGACGGGTTTAGATACTAGATGACAGGTTTAGATACTACATGACGGGTTTAGATACTACATGACGGGTTTAGATACTAGATGACGGGTTTAGATACTAGATGACGGGTTTAGATACTACATGACGGGTTTAGATACTACATGACGGGTTTAGATACTAGATGACGGGTTTAGATACTACATGACGGGTTTAGATACTACATGACGGGTTTAGATACTACATGACGGGTTTAGATACTACATGACGGGTTTAGATACTACATGACGGGTTTAGATACTAGATGACGGGTTTAGATACTAGATGACGGGTTTAGATACTACATGACGGGTTTAGATACTACATGACGGGTTTAGATACTACATGACGGGTTTAGATACTACATGACGGGTTTAGATACTAGATGACGGGTTTAGATACTAGATGACGGGTTTAGATACTACATGACGGGTTTAGATACTACATGACGGGTTTAGATACTACATGACGGGTTTAGATACTACATGACGGGTTTAGATACTACATGACGGGTTTAGATACTACATGACGGGTTTAGATACTAGATGACGGGTTTAGATACTAGATGACAGGTTTAGATACTACATGACAGGTTTAGATACTACATGACGGGTTTAGATACTAGATGACGGGTTTAGATACTACATGACGGGTTTAGATACTACATGACGGGTTTAGATACTAGATGACGGGTTTAGATACTACATGACGGGTTTAGATACTACATGACGGGTTTAGATACTAGATGACGGGTTTAGATACTACATGACGGGTTTAGATACTACATGACGGGTTTAGATACTACATGACGGGTTTAGATACTACATGACGGGTTTAGATACTAGATGACGGGTTTAGATACTAGATGACGGGTTTAGATACTACATGACGGGTTTAGATACTACATGACGGGTTTAGATACTACATGACGGGTTTAGATACTACATGACGGGTTTAGATACTAGATGACGGGTTTAGATACTACATGACGGGTTTAGATACTAGATGACGGGTTTAGATACTAGATGACGGGTTTAGATACTACATGACGGGTTTAGATACTAGATGACGGGTTTAGATACTACATGACGGGTTTAGATACTACATGACAGGTTTAGATACTAGATGACGGGTTTAGATACTAGATGACGGGTTTAGATACTACATGACGGGTTTAGATACTACATGACGGGTTTAGATACTAGATGACGGGTTTAGATACTAGATGACAGGTTTAGATACTACATGACGGGTTTAGATACTACATGACGGGTTTAGATACTAGATGACGGGTTTAGATACTAGATGACGGGTTTAGATACTACATGACGGGTTTAGATACTACATGACGGGTTTAGATACTAGATGACGGGTTTAGATACTACATGACGGGTTTAGATACTAGATGACGGGTTTAGATACTACATGACGGGTTTAGATACTACATGACGGGTTTAGATACTACATGACGGGTTTAGATACTACATGACGGGTTTAGATACTACATGACGGGTTTAGATACTAGATGACGGGTTTAGATACTAGATGACAGGTTTAGATACTACATGACAGGTTTAGATACTACATGACGGGTTTAGATACTAGATGACGGGTTTAGATACTACATGACGGGTTTAGATACTACATGACGGGTTTAGATACTACATGACGGGTTTAGATACTACATGACGGGTTTAGATACTAGATGACGGGTTTAGATACTAGATGACGGGTTTAGATACTACATGACGGGTTTAGATACTACATGACGGGTTTAGATACTAGATGACGGGTTTAGATACTACATGACGGGTTTAGATACTACATGACGGGTTTAGATACTAGATGACGGGTTTAGATACTAGATGACGGGTTTAGATACTAGATGACGGGTTTAGATACTACATGACGGGTTTAGATACTACATGACGGGTTTAGATACTACATGACGGGTTTAGATACTACATGACGGGTTTAGATACTACATGACGGGTTTAGATACTAGATGACGGGTTTAGATACTAGATGACGGGTTTAGATACTAGATGACGGGTTTAGATACTAGATGACAGGTTTAGATACTACATGACGGGTTTAGATACTACATGACGGGTTTAGATACTAGATGACGGGTTTAGATACTACATGACGGGTTTAGATACTACATGACGGGTTTAGATACTACATGACGGGTTTAGATACTAGATGACGGGTTTAGATACTAGATGACGGGTTTAGATACTACATGACGGGTTTAGATACTACATGACGGGTTTAGATACTAGATGACAGGTTTAGATACTAGATGACGGGTTTAGATACTACATGACGGGTTTAGATACTACATGACGGGTTTAGATACTACATGACGGGTTTAGATACTACATGACGGGTTTAGATACTACATGACGGGTTTAGATACTACATGACGGGTTTAGATACTACATGACGGGTTTAGATACTAGATGACGGGTTTAGATACTACATGACGGGTTTAGATACTACATGACGGGTTTAGATACTACATGACGGGTTTAGATACTACATGACGGG
Organism: Salvelinus fontinalis; assembly: GCF_029448725.1. NCBI lineage: Eukaryota > Metazoa > Chordata > Actinopteri > Salmoniformes > Salmonidae > Salvelinus > Salvelinus fontinalis. Next base: position 32,082 of record NW_026601073.1, read on the forward strand.
TTTAGATACTACATGACGGGTTTAGATACTAGATGACGGGTTTAGATACTAGATGACGGGTTTAGATACTATATGACGGGTTTAGATACTACATGACGGGTTTAGATACTACATGACGGGTTTAGATACTACATGACGGGTTTAGATACTACATGACGGGTTTAGATACTAGATGACAGGTTTAGATACTACATGACGGGTTTAGATACTACATGACGGGTTTAGATACTACATGACGGGTTTAGATACTACATGACGGGTTTAGATACTAGATGACGGGTTTAGATACTAGATGACGGGTTTAGATACTAGATGACGGGTTTAGATACTAGATGACGGGTTTAGATACTACATGACGGGTTTAGATACTACATGACGGGTTTAGATACTACATGACGGGTTTAGATACTAGATGACGGGTTTAGATACTAGATGACAGGTTTAGATACTACATGACAGGTTTAGATACTACATGACGGGTTTAGATACTAGATGACGGGTTTAGATACTACATGACGGGTTTAGATACTACATGACGGGTTTAGATACTACATGACGGGTTTAGATACTACATGACGGGTTTAGATACTACATGACGGGTTTAGATACTAGATGACGGGTTTAGATACTAGATGACGGGTTTAGATACTACATGACGGGTTTAGATACTACATGACGGGTTTAGATACTACATGACGGGTTTAGATACTACATGACGGGTTTAGATACTACATGACGGGTTTAGATACTAGATGACAGGTTTAGATACTACATGACGGGTTTAGATACTACATGACGGGTTTAGATACTAGATGACGGGTTTAGATACTAGATGACGGGTTTAGATACTAGATGACAGGTTTAGATACTACATGACGGGTTTAGATACTACATGACGGGTTTAGATACTACATGACGGGTTTAGATACTAGATGACGGGTTTAGATACTACATGACGGGTTTAGATACTACATGACGGGTTTAGATACTAGATGACGGGTTTAGATACTACATGACGGGTTTAGATACTACATGACGGGTTTAGATACTACATGACGGGTTTAGATACTACATGACGGGTTTAGATACTACATGACGGGTTTAGATACTAGATGACGGGTTTAGATACTAGATGACGGGTTTAGATACTACATGACGGGTTTAGATACTACATGACGGGTTTAGATACTACATGACGGGTTTAGATACTACATGACGGGTTTAGATACTACATGACGGGTTTAGATACTACATGACGGGTTTAGATACTAGATGACGGGTTTAGATACTAGATGACGGGTTTAGATACTACATGACGGGTTTAGATACTACATGACGGGTTTAGATACTACATGACGGGTTTAGATACTACATGACGGGTTTAGATACTACATGACGGGTTTAGATACTACATGACGGGTTTAGATACTAGATGACGGGTTTAGATACTACATGACGGGTTTAGATACTAGATGACGGGTTTAGATACTAGATGACGGGTTTAGATACTACATGACGGGTTTAGATACTACATGACGGGTTTAGATACTAGATGACGGGTTTAGATACTAGATGACGGGTTTAGATACTACATGACGGGTTTAGATACTACATGACGGGTTTAGATACTACATGACAGGTTTAGATACTACATGACGGGTTTAGATACTAGATGACGGGTTTAGATACTAGATGACGGGTTTAGATACTAGATGACGGGTTTAGATACTACATGACGGGTTTAGATACTACATGACGGGTTTAGATACTACATGACGGGTTTAGATACTACATGACGGGTTTAGATACTAGATGACGGGTTTAGATACTAGATGACAGGTTTAGATACTACATGACAGGTTTAGATACTACATGACGGGTTTAGATACTACATGACGGGTTTAGATACTACATGACGGGTTTAGATACTACATGACGGGTTTAGATACTACATGACGGGTTTAGATACTACATGACGGGTTTAGATACTACATGACGGGTTTAGATACTACATGACGGGTTTAGATACTAGATGACAGGTTTAGATACTAGATGACGGGTTTAGATACTACATGACGGGTTTAGATACTACATGACGGGTTTAGATACTACATGACGGGTTTAGATACTACATGACGGGTTTAGATACTACATGACGGGTTTAGATACTAGATGACAGGTTTAGATACTACATGACAGGTTTAGATACTACATGACGGGTTTAGATACTAGATGACAGGTTTAGATACTAGATGACGGGTTTAGATACTAGATGACAGGTTTAGATACTACATGACGGGTTTAGATACTACATGACGGGTTTAGATACTAGATGACGGGTTTAGATACTAGATGACAGGTTTAGATACTACATGACGGGTTTAGATACTACATGACAGGTTTAGATACTAGATGACGGGTTTAGATACTACATGACGGGTTTAGATACTACATGACGGGTTTAGATACTACATGACGGGTTTAGATACTACATGACGGGTTTAGATACTACATGACGGGTTTAGATACTAGATGACAGGTTTAGATACTAGATGACGGGTTTAGATACTACATGACGGGTTTAGATACTACATGACGGGTTTAGATACTACATGACGGGTTTAGATACTAGATGACGGGTTTAGATACTACATGACGGGTTTAGATACTACATGACGGGTTTAGATACTAGATGACGGGTTTAGATACTAGATGACAGGTTTAGATACTACATGACGGGTTTAGATACTACATGACGGGTTTAGATACTACATGACGGGTTTAGATACTACATGACGGGTTTAGATACTACATGACGGGTTTAGATACTACATGACGGGTTTAGATACTAGATGACAGGTTTAGATACTAGATGACGGGTTTAGATACTAGATGACGGGTTTAGATACTAGATGACGGGTTTAGATACTACATGACGGGTTTAGATACTACATGACGGGTTTAGATACTAGATGACGGGTTTAGATACTAGATGACGGGTTTAGATACTACATGACGGGTTTAGATACTACATGACGGGTTTAGATACTACATGACAGGTTTAGATACTACATGACGGGTTTAGATACTAGATGACGGGTTTAGATACTAGATGACGGGTTTAGATACTAGATGACGGGTTTAGATACTACATGACGGGTTTAGATACTACATGACGGGTTTAGATACTACATGACGGGTTTAGATACTACATGACGGGTTTAGATACTAGATGACGGGTTTAGATACTAGATGACAGGTTTAGATACTACATGACAGGTTTAGATACTACATGACGGGTTTAGATACTAGATGACGGGTTTAGATACTACATGACGGGTTTAGATACTACATGACGGGTTTAGATACTACATGACGGGTTTAGATACTACATGACGGGTTTAGATACTACATGACGGGTTTAGATACTACATGACGGGTTTAGATACTAGATGACGGGTTTAGATACTACATGACGGGTTTAGATACTACATGACGGGTTTAGATACTACATGACGGGTTTAGATACTACATGACGGGTTTAGATACTAGATGACGGGTTTAGATACTACATGACGGGTTTAGATACTACATGACGGGTTTAGATACTAGATGACAGGTTTAGATACTAGATGACGGGTTTAGATACTAGATGACGGGTTTAGATACTACATGACGGGTTTAGATACTACATGACGGGTTTAGATACTAGATGACGGGTTTAGATACTAGATGACAGGTTTAGATACTACATGACGGGTTTAGATACTACATGACGGGTTTAGATACTAGATGACGGGTTTAGATACTACATGACGGGTTTAGATACTACATGACGGGTTTAGATACTACATGACGGGTTTAGATACTACATGACGGGTTTAGATACTACATGACGGGTTTAGATACTAGATGACGGGTTTAGATACTAGATGACGGGTTTAGATACTACATGACGGGTTTAGATACTACATGACGGGTTTAGATACTAGATGACGGGTTTAGATACTAGATGACAGGTTTAGATACTACATGACGGGTTTAGATACTACATGACGGGTTTAGATACTACATGACGGGTTTAGATACTACATGACGGGTTTAGATACTACATGACGGGTTTAGATACTACATGACGGGTTTAGATACTAGATGACGGGTTTAGATACTACATGACGGGTTTAGATACTACATGACGGGTTTAGATACTACATGACGGGTTTAGATACTAGATGACGGGTTTAGATACTAGATGACGGGTTTAGATACTACATGACGGGTTTAGATACTACATGACGGGTTTAGATACTACATGACGGGTTTAGATACTACATGACGGGTTTAGATACTACATGACGGGTTTAGATACTACATGACGGGTTTAGATACTAGATGACGGGTTTAGATACTAGATGACAGGTTTAGATACTACATGACGGGTTTAGATACTACATGACGGGTTTAGATACTAGATGACGGGTTTAGATACTACATGACGGGTTTAGATACTACATGACGGGTTTAGATACTAGATGACAGGTTTAGATACTACATGACGGGTTTAGATACTACATGACGGGTTTAGATACTAGATGACGGGTTTAGATACTACATGACGGGTTTAGATACTACATGACGGGTTTAGATACTACATGACGGGTTTAGATACTACATGACGGGTTTAGATACTAGATGACGGGTTTAGATACTAGATGACAGGTTTAGATACTACATGACGGGTTTAGATACTACATGACGGGTTTAGATACTACATGACGGGTTTAGATACTACATGACGGGTTTAGATACTACATGACGGGTTTAGATACTAGATGACGGGTTTAGATACTAGATGACGGGTTTAGATACTAGATGACAGGTTTAGATACTACATGACGGGTTTAGATACTACATGACGGGTTTAGATACTAGATGACGGGTTTAGATACTAGATGACGGGTTTAGATACTACATGACGGGTTTAGATACTACATGACGGGTTTAGATACTAGATGACGGGTTTAGATACTAGATGACGGGTTTAGATACTACATGACGGGTTTAGATACTAGATGACGGGTTTAGATACTAGATGACAGGTTTAGATACTAGATGACGGGTTTAGATACTACATGACGGGTTTAGATACTACATGACGGGTTTAGATACTACATGACGGGTTTAGATACTACATGACGGGTTTAGATACTACATGACGGGTTTAGATACTAGATGACAGGTTTAGATACTAGATGACGGGTTTAGATACTACATGACGGGTTTAGATACTACATGACGGGTTTAGATACTACATGACGGGTTTAGATACTAGATGACGGGTTTAGATACTACATGACGGGTTTAGATACTACATGACGGGTTTAGATACTAGATGACGGGTTTAGATACTAGATGACAGGTTTAGATACTACATGACGGGTTTAGATACTACATGACGGGTTTAGATACTACATGACGGGTTTAGATACTACATGACGGGTTTAGATACTACATGACGGGTTTAGATACTACATGACGGGTTTAGATACTAGATGACGGGTTTAGATACTAGATGACGGGTTTAGATACTACATGACGGGTTTAGATACTACATGACGGGTTTAGATACTACATGACGGGTTTAGATACTAGATGACGGGTTTAGATACTAGATGACATGTTTAGATACTACATGACGGGTTTAGATACTACATGACGGGTTTAGATACTACATGACGGGTTTAGATACTACATGACGGGTTTAGATACTACATGACGGGTTTAGATACTACATGACGGGTTTAGATACTAGATGACGGGTTTAGATACTAGATGACGGGTTTAGATACTACATGACGGGTTTAGATACTACATGACGGGTTTAGATACTAGATGACGGGTTTAGATACTACATGACCGGTTTAGATACTACATGACAGGTTTAGATACTAGATGACGGGTTTAGATACTACATGACGGGTTTAGATACTACATGACGGGTTTAGATACTAGATGACGGGTTTAGATACTACATGACGGGTTTAGATACTACATGACGGGTTTAGATACTACATGACGGGTTTAGATACTACATGACGGGTTTAGATACTAGATGACGGGTTTAGATACTAGATGACGGGTTTAGATACTACATGACGGGTTTAGATACTACATGACGGGTTTAGATACTACATGACGGGTTTAGATACTACATGACGGGTTTAGATACTAGATGACGGGTTTAGATACTAGATGACGGGTTTAGATACTACATGACGGGTTTAGATACTAGATGACGGGTTTAGATACTACATGACAGGTTTAGATACTACATGACGGGTTTAGATACTAGATGACGGGTTTAGATACTAGATGACGGGTTTAGATACTACATGACGGGTTTAGATACTACATGACGGGTTTAGATACTAGATGACAGGTTTAGATACTAGATGACGGGTTTAGATACTACATGACAGGTTTAGATACTAGATGACGGGTTTAGATACTAGATGACGGGTTTAGATACTAGATGACGGGTTTAGATACTACATGACGGGTTTAGATACTACATGACGGGTTTAGATACTACATGACGGGTTTAGATACTACATGACGGGTTTAGATACTACATGACGGGTTTAGATACTAGATGACGGGTTTAGATACTAGATGACGGGTTTAGATACTACATGACGGGTTTAGATACTACATGACGGGTTTAGATACTACATGACGGGTTTAGATACTAGATGACGGGTTTAGATACTACATGACGGGTTTAGATACTACATGACGGGTTTAGATACTAGATGACGGGTTTAGATACTAGATGACAGGTTTAGATACTACATGACGGGTTTAGATACTACATGACGGGTTTAGATACTACATGACGGGTTTAGATACTACATGACGGGTTTAGATACTACATGACGGGTTTAGATACTACATGACGGGTTTAGATACTAGATGACGGGTTTAGATACTAGATGACGGGTTTAGATACTACATGACGGGTTTAGATACTACATGACGGGTTTAGATACTACATGACGGGTTTAGATACTAGATGACGGGTTTAGATACTAGATGACAGGTTTAGATACTACATGACGGGTTTAGATACTACATGACGGGTTTAGATACTACATGACGGGTTTAGATACTACATGACGGGTTTAGATACTACATGACGGGTTTAGATACTACATGACGGGTTTAGATACTACATGACGGGTTTAGATACTAGATGACGGGTTTAGATACTACATGACGGGTTTAGATACTACATGACGGGTTTAGATACTAGATGACGGGTTTAGATACTACATGACGGGTTTAGATACTACATGACGGGTTTAGATACTAGATGACAGGTTTAGATACTACATGACGGGTTTAGATACTACATGACGGGTTTAGATACTAGATGACGGGTTTAGATACTACATGACGGGTTTAGATACTACATGACGGGTTTAGATACTACATGACGGGTTTAGATACTACATGACGGGTTTAGATACTAGATGACGGGTTTAGATACTAGATGACGGGTTTAGATACTACATGACGGGTTTAGATACTACATGACGGGTTTAGATACTAGATGACGGGTTTAGATACTACATGACGGGTTTAGATACTACATGACGGGTTTAGATACTACATGACGGGTTTAGATACTACATGACGGGTTTAGATACTACATGACGGGTTTAGATACTAGATGACGGGTTTAGATACTAGATGACGGGTTTAGATACTACATGACGGGTTTAGATACTACATGACGGGTTTAGATACTACATGACGGGTTTAGATACTACATGACGGGTTTAGATACTACATGACGGGTTTAGATACTAGATGACGGGTTTAGATACTACATGACGGGTTTAGATACTACATGACGGGTTTAGATACTAGATGACAGGTTTAGATACTAGATGACGGGTTTAGATACTAGATGACAGGTTTAGATACTACATGACGGGTTTAGATACTACATGACGGGTTTAGATACTAGATGACGGGTTTAGATACTAGATGACAGGTTTAGATACTACATGACGGGTTTAGATACTACATGACAGGTTTAGATACTAGATGACGGGTTTAGATACTACATGACGGGTTTAGATACTACATGACGGGTTTAGATACTACATGACGGGTTTAGATACTACATGACGGGTTTAGATACTACATGACGGGTTTAGATACTAGATGACAGGTTTAGATACTAGATGACGGGTTTAGATACTACATGACGGGTTTAGATACTACATGACGGGTTTAGATACTACATGACAGGTTTAGATACTAGATGACGGGTTTAGATACTACATGACGGGTTTAGATACTACATGACGGGTTTAGATACTAGATGACGGGTTTAGATACTAGATGACGGGTTTAGATACTACATGACGGGTTTAGATACTACATGACGGGTTTAGATACTACATGACGGGTTTAGATACTACATGACGGGTTTAGATACTACATGACGGGTTTAGATACTACATGACGGGTTTAGATACTAGATGACAGGTTTAGATACTAGATGACGGGTTTAGATACTAGATGACGGGTTTAGATACTAGATGACGGGTTTAGATACTACATGACGGGTTTAGATACTACATGACGGGTTTAGATACTAGATGACGGGTTTAGATACTAGATGACGGGTTTAGATACTACATGACGGGTTTAGATACTACATGACGGGTTTAGATACTACATGACAGGTTTAGATACTACATGACGGGTTTAGATACTAGATGACGGGTTTAGATACTAGATGACGGGTTTAGATACTAGATGACGGGTTTAGATACTACATGACGGGTTTAGATACTACATGACGGGTTTAGATACTAGATGACGGGTTTAGATACTACATGACGGGTTTAGATACTAGATGACGGGTTTAGATACTAGATGACAGGTTTAGATACTACATGACGGGTTTAGATACTAAATGACGGGTTTAGATACTAGATGACGGGTTTAGATACTACATGACGGGTTTAGATACTACATGACGGGTTTAGATACTACATGACGGGTTTAGATACTACATGACGGGTTTAGATACTACATGACGGGTTTAGATACTAGATGACAGGTTTAGATACTAGATGACGGGTTTAGATACTACATGACGGGTTTAGATACTACATGACGGGTTTAGATACTACATGACGGGTTTAGATACTACATGACGGGTTTAGATACTAGATGATAGGTTTAGATACTACATGACAGGTTTAGATACTACATGACGGGTTTAGATACTAGATGACAGGTTTAGATACTAGATGACGGGTTTAGATACTAGATGACAGGTTTAGATACTACATGACGGGTTTAGATACTACATGACGGGTTTAGATACTAGATGACGGGTTTAGATACTAGATGACAGGTTTAGATACTACATGACGGGTTTAGATACTACATGACAGGTTTAGATACTAGATGACGGGTTTAGATACTACATGACGGGTTTAGATACTACATGACGGGTTTAGATACTACATGACGGGTTTAGATACTACATGACGGGTTTAGATACTACATGACGGGTTTAGATACTAGATGACAGGTTTAGATACTAGATGACGGGTTTAGATACTACATGACGGGTTTAGATACTACATGACGGGTTTAGATACTAGATGACGGGTTTAGATACTAGATGACAGGTTTAGATACTACATGACGGGTTTAGATACTACATGACGGGTTTAGATACTACATGACGGGTTTAGATACTACATGACGGGTTTAGATACTACATGACGGGTTTAGATACTAGATGACAGGTTTAGATACTAGATGACGGGTTTAGATACTACATGACGGGTTTAGATACTACATGACGGGTTTAGATACTACATGACGGGTTTAGATACTAGATGACGGGTTTAGATACTAGATGACAGGTTTAGATACTACATGACGGGTTTAGATACTACATGACGGGTTTAGATACTACATGACGGGTTTAGATACTACATGACGGGTTTAGATACTACATGACGGGTTTAGATACTACATGACGGGTTTAGATACTAGATGACGGGTTTAGATACTAGATGACGGGTTTAGATACTACATGACAGGTTTAGATACTACATGACGGGTTTAGATACTAGATGACGGGTTTAGATACTACATGACGGGTTTAGATACTACATGACAGGTTTAGATACTAGATGACAGGTTTAGATACTACATGACGGGTTTAGATACTACATGACGGGTTTAGATACTAGATGACGGGTTTAGATACTACATGACGGGTTTAGATACTACATGACGGGTTTAGATACTACATGACGGGTTTAGATACTACATGACGGGTTTAGATACTAGATGACGGGTTTAGATACTAGATGACAGGTTTAGATACTACATGACGGGTTTAGATACTACATGACGGGTTTAGATACTACATGACGGGTTTAGATACTACATGACGGGTTTAGATACTAGATGACAGGTTTAGATACTAGATGACGGGTTTAGATACTAGATGACGGGTTTAGATACTAGATGACGGGTTTAGATACTACATGACGGGTTTAGATACTACATGACGGGTTTAGATACTAGATGACGGGTTTAGATACTAGATGACGGGTTTAGATACTACATGACGGGTTTAGATACTACATGACGGGTTTAGATACTAGATGACAGGTTTAGATACTAGATGACGGGTTTAGATACTACATGACAGGTTTAGATACTAGATGACGGGTTTAGATACTAGATGACAGGTTTAGATACTAGATGACGGGTTTAGATACTACATGACGGGTTTAGATACTACATGACGGGTTTAGATACTACATGACGGGTTTAGATACTACATGACGGGTTTAGATACTACATGACGGGTTTAGATACTAGATGACAGGTTTAGATACTAGATGACGGGTTTAGATACTACATGACGGGTTTAGATACTACATGACGGGTTTAGATACTACATGACGGGTTTAGATACTAGATGACGGGTTTAGATACTACATGACGGGTTTAGATACTACATGACGGGTTTAGATACTAGATGACGGGTTTAGATACTAGATGACAGGTTTAGATACTACATGACGGGTTTAGATACTACATGACGGGTTTAGATACTACATGACGGGTTTAGATACTACATGACGGGTTTAGATACTACATGACGGGTTTAGATACTACATGACGGGTTTAGATACTAGATGACGGGTTTAGATACTAGATGACGGGTTTAGATACTACATGACGGGTTTAGATACTACATGACGGGTTTAGATACTACATGACGGGTTTAGATACTAGATGACGGGTTTAGATACTAGATGACGGGTTTAGATACTACATGACAGGTTTAGATACTACATGACGGGTTTAGATACTACATGACGGGTTTAGATACTACATGACGGGTTTAGATACTACATGACGGGTTTAGATACTACATGACGGGTTTAGATACTACATGACGGGTTTAGATACTACATGACGGGTTTAGATACTAGATGACGGGTTTAGATACTAGATGACGGGTTTAGATACTACATGACGGGTTTAGATACTACATGACGGGTTTAGATACTACATGACGGGTTTAGATACTACATGACGGGTTTAGATACTAGATGACGGGTTTAGATACTAGATGACGGGTTTAGATACTAGATGACGGGTTTAGATACTAGATGACAGGTTTAGATACTACATGACGGGTTTAGATACTACATGACGGGTTTAGATACTAGATGACGGGTTTAGATACTAGATGACAGGTTTAGATACTACATGACGGGTTTAGATACTACATGACGGGTTTAGATACTAGATGACGGGTTTAGATACTAGATGACGGGTTTAGATACTACATGACAGGTTTAGATACTAGATGACGGGTTTAGATACTAGATGACGGGTTTAGATACTAGATGACGGGTTTAGATACTACATGACGGGTTTAGATACTACATGACGGGTTTAGATACTACATGACGGGTTTAGATACTACATGACGGGTTTAGATACTACATGACGGGTTTAGATACTAGATGACGGGTTTAGATACTAGATGACGGGTTTAGATACTACATGACGGGTTTAGATACTACATGACGGGTTTAGATACTACATGACGGGTTTAGATACTAGATGACGGGTTTAGATACTACATGACGGGTTTAGATACTACATGACGGGTTTAGATACTACATGACGGGTTTAGATACTAGATGACGGGTTTAGATACTACATGACGGGTTTAGATACTACATGACGGGTTTAGATACTACATGACGGGTTTAGATACTAGATGACGGGTTTAGATACTAGATGACAGGTTTAGATACTACATGACGGGTTTAGATACTACATGACGGGTTTAGATACTACATGACGGGTTTAGATACTACATGACGGGTTTAGATACTACATGACGGGTTTAGATACTACATGACGGGTTTAGATACTAGATGACGGGTTTAGATACTAGATGACAGGTTTAGATACTACATGACAGGTTTAGATACTACATGACGGGTTTAGATACTAGATGACGGGTTTAGATACTACATGACGGGTTTAGATACTACATGACGGGTTTAGATACTAGATGACAGGTTTAGATACTACATGACGGGTTTAGATACTACATGACGGGTTTAGATACTAGATGACGGGTTTAGATACTACATGACGGGTTTAGATACTACATGACGGGTTTAGATACTACATGACGGGTTTAGATACTACATGACGGGTTTAGATACTAGATGACGGGTTTAGATACTAGATGACGGGTTTAGATACTACATGACGGGTTTAGATACTACATGACGGGTTTAGATACTACATGACGGGTTTAGATACTACATGACGGGTTTAGATACTAGATGACGGGTTTAGATACTACATGACGGGTTTAGATACTACATGACGGGTTTAGATACTAGATGACGGGTTTAGATACTAGATGACGGGTTTAGATACTACATGACGGGTTTAGATACTACATGACGGGTTTAGATACTAGATGACGGGTTTAGATACTACATGACGGGTTTAGATACTACATGACGGGTTTAGATACTACATGACGGGTTTAGATACTAGATGACGGGTTTAGATACTAGATGACGGGTTTAGATACTACATGACGGGTTTAGATACTACATGACGGGTTTAGATACTACATGACGGGTTTAGATACTACATGACGGGTTTAGATACTACATGACGGGTTTAGATACTAGATGACGGGTTTAGATACTACATGACGGGTTTAGATACTACATGACGGGTTTAGATACTACATGACGGGTTTAGATACTACATGACGGGTTTAGATACTACATGACAGGTTTAGATACTAGATGACGGGTTTAGATACTAGATGACGGGTTTAGATACTAGATGACGGGTTTAGATACTACATGACGGGTTTAGATACTACATGACGGGTTTAGATACTACATGACGGGTTTAGATACTAGATGACGGGTTTAGATACTAGATGACGGGTTTAGATACTACATGACAGGTTTAGATACTACATGACGGGTTTAGATACTAGATGACGGGTTTAGATACTACATGACGGGTTTAGATACTACATGACGGGTTTAGATACTACATGACGGGTTTAGATACTACATGACGGGTTTAGATACTACATGACGGGTTTAGATACTAGATGACAGGTTTAGATACTACATGACGGGTTTAGATACTACATGACGGGTTTAGATACTAGATGACAGGTTTAGATACTACATGACGGGTTTAGATACTACATGACGGGTTTAGATACTAGATGACGGGTTTAGATACTAGATGACGGGTTTAGATACTAGATGACGGGTTTAGATACTACATGACGGGTTTAGATACTACATGACGGGTTTAGATACTAGATGACGGGTTTAGATACTAGATGACGGGTTTAGATACTACATGACGGGTTTAGATACTACATGACGGGTTTAGATACTAGATGACGGGTTTAGATACTACATGACGGGTTTAGATACTACATGACGGGTTTAGATACTACATGACGGGTTTAGATACTACATGACGGGTTTAGATACTACATGACGGGTTTAGATACTAGATGACGGGTTTAGATACTACATGACGGGTTTAGATACTACATGACGGGTTTAGATACTAGATGACGGGTTTAGATACTACATGACGGGTTTAGATACTACATGACGGGTTTAGATACTACATGACGGGTTTAGATACTACATGACGGGTTTAGATACTACATGACGGGTTTAGATACTAGATGACGGGTTTAGATACTAGATGACAGGTTTAGATACTACATGACGGGTTTAGATACTACATGACGGGTTTAGATACTACATGACAGGTTTAGATACTAGATGACGGGTTTAGATACTACATGACGGGTTTAGATACTAGATGACGGGTTTAGATACTACATGACGGGTTTAGATACTAGATGACGGGTTTAGATACTACATGACGGGTTTAGATACTACATGACGGGTTTAGATACTACATGACGGGTTTAGATACTACATGACGGGTTTAGATACTACATGACGGGTTTAGATACTAGATGACGGGTTTAGATACTACATGACGGGTTTAGATACTACATGACGGGTTTAGATACTACATGACGGGTTTAGATACTACATGACGGGTTTAGATACTAGATGACGGGTTTAGATACTACATGACGGGTTTAGATACTAGATGACGGGTTTAGATACTAGATGACGGGTTTAGATACTACATGACGGGTTTAGATACTACATGACGGGTTTAGATACTACATGACGGGTTTAGATACTAGATGACGGGTTTAGATACTAGATGACAGGTTTAGATACTACATGACAGGTTTAGATACTAGATGACGGGTTTAGATACTAGATGACGGGTTTAGATACTACATGACGGGTTTAGATACTACATGACGGGTTTAGATACTACATGACGGGTTTAGATACTACATGACGGGTTTAGATACTACATGACGGGTTTAGATACTAGATGACAGGTTTAGATACTAGATGACGGGTTTAGATACTACATGACGGGTTTAGATACTAGATGACAGGTTTAGATACTACATGACGGGTTTAGATACTACATGACGGGTTTAGATACTAGATGACAGGTTTAGATACTAGATGACGGGTTTAGATACTAGATGACGGGTTTAGATACTACATGACGGGTTTAGATACTACATGACGGGTTTAGATACTAGATGACGGGTTTAGATACTAGATGACAGGTTTAGATACTACATGACGGGTTTAGATACTACATGACAGGTTTAGATACTAGATGACGGGTTTAGATACTACATGACGGGTTTAGATACTACATGACGGGTTTAGATACTACATGACGGGTTTAGATACTACATGACGGGTTTAGATACTACATGACGGGTTTAGATACTAGATGACAGGTTTAGATACTAGATGACGGGTTTAGATACTACATGACGGGTTTAGATACTACATGACGGGTTTAGATACTAGATGACGGGTTTAGATACTACATGACGGGTTTAGATACTACATGACGGGTTTAGATACTACATGACGGGTTTAGATACTACATGACGGGTTTAGATACTACATGACGGGTTTAGATACTACATGACGGGTTTAGATACTAGATGACAGGTTTAGATACTAGATGACGGGTTTAGATACTACATGACGGGTTTAGATACTACATGACGGGTTTAGATACTACATGACGGGTTTAGATACTA
The DNA here is from genome assembly GCF_029448725.1 of Salvelinus fontinalis. NCBI lineage: Eukaryota > Metazoa > Chordata > Actinopteri > Salmoniformes > Salmonidae > Salvelinus > Salvelinus fontinalis. Next base: position 47,893 of record NW_026601073.1, read on the forward strand.
GATGACGGGTTTAGATACTAGATGACGGGTTTAGATACTACATGACGGGTTTAGATACTACATGACGGGTTTAGATACTACATGACGGGTTTAGATACTACATGACGGGTTTAGATACTACATGACGGGTTTAGATACTACATGACGGGTTTAGATACTAGATGACGGGTTTAGATACTAGATGACAGGTTTAGATACTACATGACGGGTTTAGATACTACATGACGGGTTTAGATACTAGATGACGGGTTTAGATACTACATGACGGGTTTAGATACTACATGACGGGTTTAGATACTACATGACGGGTTTAGATACTACATGACGGGTTTAGATACTAGATGACGGGTTTAGATACTAGATGACAGGTTTAGATACTACATGACAGGTTTAGATACTACATGACGGGTTTAGATACTACATGACGGGTTTAGATACTACATGACGGGTTTAGATACTAGATGACGGGTTTAGATACTAGATGACGGGTTTAGATACTAGATGACGGGTTTAGATACTAGATGACGGGTTTAGATACTACATGACAGGTTTAGATACTACATGACGGGTTTAGATACTAGATGACGGGTTTAGATACTAGATGACGGGTTTAGATACTACATGACGGGTTTAGATACTACATGACGGGTTTAGATACTAGATGACAGGTTTAGATACTAGATGACGGGTTTAGATACTACATGACGGGTTTAGATACTAGATGACGGGTTTAGATACTAGATGACAGGTTTAGATACTAGATGACGGGTTTAGATACTACATGACGGGTTTAGATACTACATGACGGGTTTAGATACTACATGACGGGTTTAGATACTACATGACGGGTTTAGATACTACATGACGGGTTTAGATACTAGATGACAGGTTTAGATACTAGATGACGGGTTTAGATACTACATGACGGGTTTAGATACTACATGACGGGTTTAGATACTACATGACGGGTTTAGATACTAGATGACGGGTTTAGATACTACATGACGGGTTTAGATACTACATGACGGGTTTAGATACTAGATGACGGGTTTAGATACTAGATGACGGGTTTAGATACTACATGACGGGTTTAGATACTACATGACGGGTTTAGATACTACATGACGGGTTTAGATACTACATGACGGGTTTAGATACTACATGACGGGTTTAGATACTACATGACGGGTTTAGATACTAGATGACAGGTTTAGATACTAGATGACGGGTTTAGATACTACATGACGGGTTTAGATACTACATGACGGGTTTAGATACTACATGACGGGTTTAGATACTAGATGACGGGTTTAGATACTAGATGACGGGTTTAGATACTACATGACGGGTTTAGATACTACATGACGGGTTTAGATACTACATGACGGGTTTAGATACTACATGACGGGTTTAGATACTACATGACGGGTTTAGATACTACATGACGGGTTTAGATACTACATGACGGGTTTAGATACTACATGACGGGTTTAGATACTAGATGACGGGTTTAGATACTAGATGACAGGTTTAGATACTACATGACAGGTTTAGATACTACATGACGGGTTTAGATACTACATGACGGGTTTAGATACTACATGACGGGTTTAGATACTAGATGACGGGTTTAGATACTAGATGACGGGTTTAGATACTAGATGACGGGTTTAGATACTAGATGACAGGTTTAGATACTACATGACGGGTTTAGATACTACATGACGGGTTTAGATACTAGATGACGGGTTTAGATACTACATGACGGGTTTAGATACTACATGACGGGTTTAGATACTACATGACGGGTTTAGATACTAGATGACGGGTTTAGATACTAGATGACGGGTTTAGATACTACATGACGGGTTTAGATACTAGATGACGGGTTTAGATACTAGATGACAGGTTTAGATACTAGATGACGGGTTTAGATACTACATGACGGGTTTAGATACTACATGACGGGTTTAGATACTACATGACGGGTTTAGATACTACATGACGGGTTTAGATACTACATGACGGGTTTAGATACTAGATGACAGGTTTAGATACTAGATGACGGGTTTAGATACTACATGACGGGTTTAGATACTACATGACGGGTTTAGATACTACATGACAGGTTTAGATACTAGATGACGGGTTTAGATACTACATGACGGGTTTAGATACTACATGACGGGTTTAGATACTAGATGACGGGTTTAGATACTAGATGACGGGTTTAGATACTACATGACGGGTTTAGATACTACATGACGGGTTTAGATACTACATGACGGGTTTAGATACTACATGACGGGTTTAGATACTACATGACGGGTTTAGATACTACATGACGGGTTTAGATACTACATGACGGGTTTAGATACTAGATGACGGGTTTAGATACTACATGACGGGTTTAGATACTACATGACGGGTTTAGATACTACATGACGGGTTTAGATACTAGATGACGGGTTTAGATACTAGATGACGGGTTTAGATACTACATGACGGGTTTAGATACTACATGACGGGTTTAGATACTACATGACGGGTTTAGATACTACATGACGGGTTTAGATACTACATGACGGGTTTAGATACTACATGACGGGTTTAGATACTAGATGACGGGTTTAGATACTACATGACGGGTTTAGATACTACATGACGGGTTTAGATACTACATGACGGGTTTAGATACTACATGACGGGTTTAGATACTACATGACGGGTTTAGATACTACATGACGGGTTTAGATACTAGATGACGGGTTTAGATACTACATGACGGGTTTAGATACTACATGACGGGTTTAGATACTACATGACGGGTTTAGATACTACATGACGGGTTTAGATACTACATGACGGGTTTAGATACTACATGACGGGTTTAGATACTACATGACGGGTTTAGATACTAGATGACGGGTTTAGATACTAGATGACGGGTTTAGATACTACATGACGGGTTTAGATACTACATGACGGGTTTAGATACTACATGACGGGTTTAGATACTACATGACGGGTTTAGATACTAGATGACGGGTTTAGATACTACATGACGGGTTTAGATACTACATGACGGGTTTAGATACTAGATGACGGGTTTAGATACTACATGACGGGTTTAGATACTACATGACGGGTTTAGATACTACATGACGGGTTTAGATACTACATGACGGGTTTAGATACTAGATGACGGGTTTAGATACTAGATGACAGGTTTAGATACTACATGACGGGTTTAGATACTACATGACGGGTTTAGATACTACATGACGGGTTTAGATACTACATGACGGGTTTAGATACTAGATGACGGGTTTAGATACTACATGACGGGTTTAGATACTACATGACGGGTTTAGATACTACATGACGGGTTTAGATACTACATGACGGGTTTAGATACTAGATGACGGGTTTAGATACTAGATGACAGGTTTAGATACTACATGACGGGTTTAGATACTACATGACGGGTTTAGATACTAGATGACGGGTTTAGATACTACATGACGGGTTTAGATACTACATGACGGGTTTAGATACTAGATGACGGGTTTAGATACTACATGACGGGTTTAGATACTACATGACGGGTTTAGATACTAGATGACGGGTTTAGATACTACATGACGGGTTTAGATACTACATGACGGGTTTAGATACTACATGACGGGTTTAGATACTAGATGACGGGTTTAGATACTAGATGACGGGTTTAGATACTACATGACGGGTTTAGATACTACATGACGGGTTTAGATACTACATGACGGGTTTAGATACTACATGACGGGTTTAGATACTAGATGACGGGTTTAGATACTACATGACGGGTTTAGATACTACATGACGGGTTTAGATACTACATGACGGGTTTAGATACTACATGACGGGTTTAGATACTAGATGACGGGTTTAGATACTAGATGACGGGTTTAGATACTACATGACGGGTTTAGATACTACATGACGGGTTTAGATACTACATGACGGGTTTAGATACTAGATGACGGGTTTAGATACTAGATGACAGGTTTAGATACTACATGACGGGTTTAGATACTACATGACGGGTTTAGATACTAGATGACAGGTTTAGATACTAGATGACGGGTTTAGATACTACATGACGGGTTTAGATACTACATGACGGGTTTAGATACTAGATGACAGGTTTAGATACTAGATGACGGGTTTAGATACTACATGACGGGTTTAGATACTACATGACGGGTTTAGATACTACATGACGGGTTTAGATACTACATGACGGGTTTAGATACTACATGACGGGTTTAGATACTAGATGACGGGTTTAGATACTACATGACGGGTTTAGATACTACATGACGGGTTTAGATACTACATGACAGGTTTAGATACTACATGACGGGTTTAGATACTAGATGACGGGTTTAGATACTAGATGACGGGTTTAGATACTAGATGACGGGTTTAGATACTAGATGACGGGTTTAGATACTACATGACGGGTTTAGATACTACATGACGGGTTTAGATACTACATGACGGGTTTAGATACTAGATGACGGGTTTAGATACTAGATGACGGGTTTAGATACTACATGACGGGTTTAGATACTACATGACGGGTTTAGATACTAGATGACGGGTTTAGATACTACATGACGGGTTTAGATACTACATGACGGGTTTAGATACTACATGACGGGTTTAGATACTACATGACGGGTTTAGATACTACATGACGGGTTTAGATACTAGATGACAGGTTTAGATACTAGATGACGGGTTTAGATACTACATGACGGGTTTAGATACTAGATGACAGGTTTAGATACTACATGACGGGTTTAGATACTACATGACGGGTTTAGATACTACATGACAGGTTTAGATACTAGATGACGGGTTTAGATACTAGATGACAGGTTTAGATACTACATGACGGGTTTAGATACTACATGACGGGTTTAGATACTAGATGACGGGTTTAGATACTAGATGACAGGTTTAGATACTACATGACGGGTTTAGATACTACATGACAGGTTTAGATACTAGATGACGGGTTTAGATACTACATGACGGGTTTAGATACTACATGACGGGTTTAGATACTACATGACGGGTTTAGATACTACATGACGGGTTTAGATACTACATGACGGGTTTAGATACTAGATGACAGGTTTAGATACTAGATGACGGGTTTAGATACTACATGACGGGTTTAGATACTACATGACGGGTTTAGATACTAGATGACGGGTTTAGATACTAGATGACAGGTTTAGATACTACATGACGGGTTTAGATACTACATGACGGGTTTAGATACTACATGACGGGTTTAGATACTACATGACGGGTTTAGATACTACATGACGGGTTTAGATACTACATGACGGGTTTAGATACTAGATGACAGGTTTAGATACTAGATGACGGGTTTAGATACTACATGACGGGTTTAGATACTACATGACGGGTTTAGATACTACATGACGGGTTTAGATACTAGATGACGGGTTTAGATACTAGATGACAGGTTTAGATACTACATGACGGGTTTAGATACTACATGACGGGATTAGATACTACATGACGGGTTTAGATACTACATGACGGGTTTAGATACTACATGACGGGTTTAGATACTACATGACGGGTTTAGATACTAGATGACGGGTTTAGATACTAGATGACAGGTTTAGATACTACATGACAGGTTTAGATACTACATGACGGGTTTAGATACTAGATGACGGGTTTAGATACTACATGACGGGTTTAGATACTACATGACGGGTTTAGATACTAGATGACAGGTTTAGATACTACATGATAGGTTTAGATACTACATGACGGGTTTAGATACTAGATGACGGGTTTAGATACTACATGACGGGTTTAGATACTACATGACGGGTTTAGATACTACATGACGGGTTTAGATACTACATGACGGGTTTAGATACTAGATGACAGGTTTAGATACTACATGACAGGTTTAGATACTACATGACGGGTTTAGATACTACATGACGGGTTTAGATACTACATGACGGGTTTAGATACTAGATGACAGGTTTAGATACTAGATGACGGGTTTAGATACTAGATGACGGGTTTAGATACTAGATGACAGGTTTAGATACTACATGACGGGTTTAGATACTACATGACAGGTTTAGATACTAGATGACGGGTTTAGATACTAGATGACAGGTTTAGATACTACATGACGGGTTTAGATACTACATGACGGGTTTAGATACTAGATGACAGGTTTAGATACTAGATGACGGGTTTAGATACTACATGACAGGTTTAGATACTAGATGACGGGTTTAGATACTAGATGACAGGTTTAGATACTAGATGACGGGTTTAGATACTACATGACGGGTTTAGATACTACATGACGGGTTTAGATACTACATGACGGGTTTAGATACTACATGACGGGTTTAGATACTACATGACGGGTTTAGATACTAGATGACGGGTTTAGATACTAGATGACGGGTTTAGATACTACATGACGGGTTTAGATACTACATGACGGGTTTAGATACTACATGACAGGTTTAGATACTAGATGACGGGTTTAGATACTACATGACGGGTTTAGATACTACATGACGGGTTTAGATACTAGATGACGGGTTTAGATACTAGATGACAGGTTTAGATACTACATGACGGGTTTAGATACTACATGACGGGTTTAGATACTACATGACGGATTTAGATACTACATGACGGGTTTAGATACTACATGACGGGTTTAGATACTACATGACGGGTTTAGATACTAGATGACAGGTTTAGATACTAGATGACGGGTTTAGATACTACATGACGGGTTTAGATACTACATGACGGGTTTAGATACTACATGACGGGTTTAGATACTAGATGACGGGTTTAGATACTAGATGACAGGTTTAGATACTACATGACGGGTTTAGATACTACATGACGGGTTTAGATACTACATGACGGGTTTAGATACTACATGACGGGTTTAGATACTACATGACGGGTTTAGATACTACATGACGGGTTTAGATACTAGATGACGGGTTTAGATACTAGATGACGGGTTTAGATACTACATGACGGGTTTAGATACTACATGACGGGTTTAGATACTAGATGACGGGTTTAGATACTACATGACGGGTTTAGATACTACATGACAGGTTTAGATACTAGATGACAGGTTTAGATACTACATGACGGGTTTAGATACTACATGACGGGTTTAGATACTAGATGACGGGTTTAGATACTACATGACGGGTTTAGATACTACATGACGGGTTTAGATACTACATGACGGGTTTAGATACTACATGACGGGTTTAGATACTAGATGACGGGTTTAGATACTAGATGACAGGTTTAGATACTAGATGACAGGTTTAGATACTACATGACGGGTTTAGATACTACATGACGGGTTTAGATACTACATGACGGGTTTAGATACTAGATGACAGGTTTAGATACTAGATGACGGGTTTAGATACTAGATGACGGGTTTAGATACTAGATGACGGGTTTAGATACTACATGACAGGTTTAGATACTACATGACAGGTTTAGATACTAGATGACGGGTTTAGATACTAGATGACAGGTTTAGATACTACATGACGGGTTTAGATACTACATGACGGGTTTAGATACTAGATGACAGGTTTAGATACTAGATGACGGGTTTAGATACTACATGACGGGTTTAGATACTAGATGACGGGTTTAGATACTAGATGACAGGTTTAGATACTAGATGACGGGTTTAGATACTACATGACGGGTTTAGATACTACATGACGGGTTTAGATACTACATGACGGGTTTAGATACTACATGACGGGTTTAGATACTACATGACGGGTTTAGATACTAGATGACAGGTTTAGATACTAGATGACGGGTTTAGATACTACATGACGGGTTTAGATACTACATGACGGGTTTAGATACTACATGACAGGTTTAGATACTAGATGACGGGTTTAGATACTACATGACGGGTTTAGATACTACATGACGGGTTTAGATACTAGATGACGGGTTTAGATACTAGATGACAGGTTTAGATACTAGATGACAGGTTTAGATACTACATGACGGGTTTAGATACTAGATGACGGGTTTAGATACTACATGACGGGTTTAGATACTACATGACAGGTTTAGATACTAGATGACAGGTTTAGATACTACATGACGGGTTTAGATACTACATGACGGGTTTAGATACTAGATGACGGGTTTAGATACTACATGACGGGTTTAGATACTAGATGACGGGTTTAGATACTACATGACGGGTTTAGATACTACATGACGGGTTTAGATACTACATGACGGGTTTAGATACTACATGACGGGTTTAGATACTAGATGACGGGTTTAGATACTAGATGACAGGTTTAGATACTACATGACGGGTTTAGATACTACATGACGGGTTTAGATACTACATGACGGGTTTAGATACTACATGACGGGTTTAGATACTACATGACGGGTTTAGATACTAGATGACGGGTTTAGATACTAGATGACGGGTTTAGATACTAGATGACGGGTTTAGATACTAGATGACAGGTTTAGATACTACATGACAGGTTTAGATACTAGATGACGGGTTTAGATACTAGATGACAGGTTTAGATACTACATGACAGGTTTAGATACTAGATGACGGGTTTAGATACTAGATGACAGGTTTAGATACTAGATGACGGGTTTAGATACTAGATGACAGGTTTAGATACTACATGACGGGTTTAGATACTACATGACGGGTTTAGATACTAGATGACGGGTTTAGATACTAGATGACGGGTTTAGATACTACATGACGGGTTTAGATACTACATGACGGGTTTAGATACTACATGACAGGTTTAGATACTACATGACAGGTTTAGATACTAGATGACGGGTTTAGATACTAGATGACGGGTTTAGATACTAGATGACGGGTTTAGATACTACATGACGGGTTTAGATACTACATGACGGGTTTAGATACTACATGACGGGTTTAGATACTAGATGACGGGTTTAGATACTAGATGATAGGTTTAGATACTACATGACAGGTTTAGATACTACATGACGGGTTTAGATACTAGATGACGGGTTTAGATACTACATGACGGGTTTAGATACTACATGACGGGTTTAGATACTACATTAGGCGTTTAGATACTACATGACGGGTTTAGATACTACATGACGGGTTTAGATACTAGATGACAGGTTTAGATACTAGATGACGGGTTTAGATACTATATGACGGGTTTAGATACTACATGACGGGTTTAGATACTACATGACGGGTTTAGATACTACATGACGGGTTTAGATACTAGATGACGGGTTTAGATACTAGATGACAGGTTTAGATACTACATGATAGGTTTAGATACTACATGACGGGTTTAGATACTAGATGACGGGTTTAGATACTACATGACGGGTTTAGATACTACATGACGGGTTTAGATACTACATGACGGGTTTAGATACTACATGACGGTTTAGATACTACATGACGGGTTTAGATACTAGATGACAGGTTTAGATACTAGATGACGGGTTTAGAATACTACATGACGGGTTTAGATACTACATGACGGGTTTAGATACTAGATGACGGGTTTAGATACTACATGACGGGTTTAGATACTACATGACGGGTTTAGATACTACATGACGTGTTTAGATACTACATGACGGGTTTAGATACTAGATGACGGGTTTAGATACTAGATTATATGTTTAGATACTACATGATATGTTTAGATACTACATGACGGGTTTAGATACTACATGACGGGTTTAGATACTACATGACGGGTTTAGATACTAGATTATATGTTTAGATACTAGATCACGGGTTTAGATACTAGATGACGGGTTTAGATACTAGATGATATGTTTAGATACTACATGATATGTTTAGATACTACATGACGGGTTTAGATACTAGATGACGGGTTTAGATACTACATGACAGGTTTAGATACTAGATGACGGGTTTAGATACTAGATGACAGGTTTAGATACTACATGACGGGTTTAGATACTACATGACGGGTTTAGATACTAGATGACAGGTTTAGATACTAGATGACGGGTTTAGATACTACATGACAGGTTTAGATACTGGATGACGGGTTTAGATACTAGATGACAGGTTTAGATACTAGATGACGGGTTTAGATACTGTGATGTCAAACTGCCTGGGAGCTCCTCAGTGGTGAAACTCCTCCTCCTTCAATCAGTGGTGAAACTCCTCCTCCTTCAATCAGTGGTGAACCAGGTGGAACAAATCTTCCAGGCAATCTGGGCGTGCCAGCACCTGGCTCTGCTGTTGTCTTTAGAACGCAGTGAAAGGAGCATTTATAGCACCACAAGACCAAGGAAACTTCATCTATGTGATCAAGGTGACTGTGCAAGTCCAAGCCCTCCACAAAACTGTGAAAGACAGCCGGTAAGCGCCATATTGGCCATGTTTTGTTAGACTGACTTAAGCAGTGCACTGCTAATGATACTCTGGAAAACACAGACTTAACTCTTAACTTTGATAGGACTTTTGCAGTGGTATTTTTAACTTCAAGTGTTGTTTGTGGGGTATAAAGTAAGAAGAGCCAAATTCATTGTTGATAGAACTTGTTTGAAATGGTTAAAAGTAATTTAAACTTTGTAGAAATCTTAGTAAACCAAGTTCTTAATTCAGTAACAAATGTATAGTCTGGAAAATCTTTGGCTAAAAGATGTAGGATTTGTCTGCTTAACTGCTGATTAGAAAATAAGAGTGGTTTTTTTGCTACTAGAGGTATTTTGAATGTGTTTGGCTAAAATGCAAATTTGGATAAAAGTGTACTGATTCTGCTCATTTGATTAAAAATGGTGGGTTTCTATTTTGGGAAACATTTGCTTAACAGTGGAAACCTTGTATTTGATAATGGCAGAAATGTGTTTCTGAGGTGGATGTGGATGATTTTGTGTATTTAATTAGGCTGTCAACTCAAATAATCACTTGTATTTGTCATCTCTTTTTTGAGGTTTTTCACCTGTTTACTGCCAACCAAAGAATGGTAAATAAAAGACAAACAACTGATTCTATGGCTGTTTATTGAGTGAAATCCAGTTAAAATCTTCACGTGGAGGGATTGTCCTTTTCAAGTGGGGAATTGCACAAGAAAGAGGTCAACTTGACAGATACTACATGACGGGTTTAGATACTAGATGACGGGTTTAGATACTAGATGACGGGTTTAGATACTAGATGATATGTTTAGATACTACATGATATGTTTAGATACTACATGACGGGTTTAGATACTAGATGACAGGTTTAGATACTACATGACAGGTTTAGATACTAGATGACGGGTTTAGATACTAGATGACAGGTTTAGATACTAGATGACGGGTTTAGATACTAGATGACAGGTTTAGATACTACATGACGGGTTTAGATACTACATGACGGGTTTAGATACTAGATGACAGGTTTAGATACTAGATGACGGGTTTAGATACTACATGACGGGTTTAGATACTACATGACGGGTTTAGATACTACATGACAGGTTTAGATACTACATGACAGGTTTAGATACTAGATGACGGGTTTAGATACTAGATGACGGGTTTAGATACTAGATGACGGGTTTAGATACTACATGAAGGGTTTAGATACTACATGACGGGTTTAGATACTACATGACGGGTTTAGATACTAGATGACGGGTTTAGATACTAGATTATATGTTTAGATACTACATGATATGTTTAGATACTACATGACGGGTTTAGATACTAGAGGACGGGTTTAGATACTACATGACGGGTTTAGATACTACATGACGGGTTTAGATACTACATGACGGGTTTAGATACTACATGACGGGTTTAGATACTACATGACGGGTTTAGATACTACATGACGGGTTTAGATACTACATGACGGGTTTAGATACTACATGACGGGTTTAGATACTAGATGACGGGTTTAGATACTAGATGACGGGTTTAGATACTAGATGACGGGTTTAGATACTACATGACGGGTTTAGATACTACATGACGGGTTTAGATACTACATGACGGGTTTAGATACTAGATGACGGGTTTAGATACTAGATTATATGTTTAGATACTACATGATATGTTTAGATACTACATGACGGGTTTAGATACTAGAGGACGGGTTTAGATACTACATGACGGGTTTAGATACTACATGACGGGTTTAGATACTACATGACGGGTTTAGATACTACATGACGGGTTTAGATACTACATGACGGGTTTAGATACTACATGACGGGTTTAGATACTAGATGACAGGTTTAGATACTAGATGACGGGTTTAGATACTACATGACGGGTTTAGATACTACATGACGGGTTTAGATACTACATGACGGGTTTAGATACTACATGACGGGTTTAGATACTAGATGACGGGTTTAGATACTAGATTATATGTTTAGATACTACATGATATGTTTAGATACTACATGACGGGTTTAGATACTAGATGACGGGTTTAGATACTACATGACGGGTTTAGATACTACATGACGGGTTTAGATACTACATGACGGGTTTAGATACTACATGACGTGTTTAGATACTACATGACGGGTTTAGATACTAGATGACGGGTTTAGATACTAGATTATATGTTTAGATACTACATGACGGGTTTAGATACTACATGACGGGTTTAGATACTACATGACGGGTTTAGATACTACATGACGGGTTTAGATACTACATGACGGGTTTAGATACTACATGACGGGTTTAGATACTAGATGACAGGTTTAGATACTAGATGACGGGTTTAGATACTATATGACGGGTTTAGATACTACATGACGGGTTTAGATACTACATGACGGGTTTAGATACTACATGACGGGTTTAGATACTACATGACGGGTTTAGATACTACATGACGGGTTTAGATACTACATGACGGGTTTAGATACTAGATGACAGGTTTAGATACTAGATGACGGGTTTAGATACTATATGACGGGTTTAGATACTACATGACGGGTTTAGATACTACATGACGGGTTTAGATACTACATGACGGGTTTAGATACTACATGACGGGTTTAGATACTACATGACGGGTTTAGATACTACATGACGGGTTTAGATACTAGATTATATGTTTAGATACTACATGATATGTTTAGATACTACATGACGGGTTTAGATACTACATGACGGGTTTAGATACTACATGACGGGTTTAGATACTACATGACGGGTTTAGATACTACATGACGGGTTTAGATACTACATGACGGGTTTAGATACTAGATGACAGGTTTAGATACTACATGACGGGTTTAGATACTACATGACGGGTTTAGATACTAGATGACAGGTTTAGATACTACATGACGGGTTTAGATACTACATGACGGGTTTAGATACTACATGACGGGTTTAGATACTACATGACGGGTTTAGATACTACATGACGGGTTTAGATACTAGATGACGGGTTTAGATACTAGATTATATGTTTAGATACTACATGATATGTTTAGATACTACATGACGGGTTTAGATACTAGATGACGGGTTTAGATACTAGATGACGGGTTTAGATACTACATGATATGTTTAGATACTACATGACGTGTTTAGATACTACATGACGGGTTTAGATACTACATGACGGGTTTAGATACTACATGACGGGTTTAGATACTACATGATATGTTTAGATACTACATGACGGGTTTAGATACTACATGACGGGTTTAGATACTACATGACGGGTTTAGATACTACATGACGGGTTTAGATACTACATGACGGGTTTAGATACTAGATGACGGGTTTAGATACTAGATTATATGTTTAGATACTACATGATATGTTTAGATACTACATGACGGGTTTAGATACTAGATGACGGGTTTAGATACTACATGACGGGTTTAGATACTACATGACGGGTTTAGATACTACATGACGGGTTTAGATACTACATGACGGGTTTAGATACTACATGACGGGTTTAGATACTACATGACGGGTTTAGATACTAGATGACAGGTTTAGATACTAGATGACAGGTTTAGATACTACATGACAGGTTTAGATACTAGATGACGGGTTTAGATACTAGATGACAGGTTTAGATACTAGATGACGGGTTTAGATACTACATGACGGGTTTAGATACTACATGACGGGTTTAGATACTACATGACGGGTTTAGATACTACATGACGGGTTTAGATACTAGATGACAGGTTTAGATACTAGATGACAGGTTTAGATACTAGATGACGGGTTTAGATACTACATGACGGGTTTAGATACTAGATGACGGGTTTAGATACTACATGACGGGTTTAGATACTACATGACGGGTTTAGATACTAGATGACGGGTTTAGATACTAGATGACAGGTTTAGATACTACATGACAGGTTTAGATACTACATGACGGGTTTAGATACTAGATGACGGGTTTAGATACTACATGACGGGTTTAGATACTACATGACGGGTTTAGATACTACATGACGGGTTTAGATACTACATGACGGGTTTAGATACTAGATGACAGGTTTAGATACTACATGACGTGTTTAGATACTACATGACGGGTTTAGATACTAGATGACGGGTTTAGATACTAGATGACAGGTTTAGATACTACATGACAGGTTTAGATACTACATGACGGGTTTAGATACTAGATGACAGGTTTAGATACTACATGACGGGTTTAGATACTACATGACGGGTTTAGATACTACATGACGGGTTTAGATACTAGATGACGGGTTTAGATACTAGATGATATGTTTAGATACTACATGATATGTTTAGATACTACATGACGGGTTTAGATACTAGATGACGGGTTTAGATACTACATGACGGGTTTAGATACTACATGACGGGTTTAGATACTACATGACGGGTTTAGATACTACATGACGGGTTTAGATACTAGATGACAGGTTTAGATACTAGATGACGGGTTTAGATACTACATGACGGTTTAGATACTAGATGACGGTTTAGATACTACATGACGGGTTTAGATACTACATGACGGGTTTAGATACTACATGACGGGTTTAGATACTACATGACGGGTTTAGATACTACATGACGGGTTTAGATACTAGATGACGGGTTTAGATACTAGATTATATGTTTAGATACTACATGATATGTTTAGATACTACATGACGGGTTTAGATACTAGATGACGGGTTTAGATACTAGATGACAGGTTTAGATACTACATGACGGGTTTAGATACTACATGACGGGTTTAGATACTACATGACGGGTTTAGATACTACATGACGGGTTTAGATACTAGATGATATGTTTAGATACTACATGATATGTTTAGATACTACATGACGGGTTTAGATACTAGATGACGGGTTTAGATACTACATGACGGGTTTAGATACTACATGACGGGTTTAGATACTACATGACGGGTTTAGATACTACATGACGGGTTTAGATACTACATGACGGGTTTAGATACTAGATGACAGGTTTAGATACTACATGACGGGTTTAGATACTACATGACGGGTTTAGATACTACATGACGGGTTTAGATACTACATGACGGGTTTAGATACTACATGACGGGTTTAGATACTACATGACGGGTTTAGATACTAGATGACGGGTTTAGATACTAGATGACGGGTTTAGATACTACATGACGGGTTTAGATACTACATGACGGGTTTAGATACTAGATGACGGGTTTAGATACTAGATTATATGTTTAGATACTACATGATATGTTTAGATACTACATGACGGGTTTAGATACTACATGACGGGTTTAGATACTACATGACGGGTTTAGATACTACATGACGGGTTTAGATACTACATGACGGGTTTAGATACTAGATGACGGGTTTAGATACTAGATGACAGGTTTAGATACTAGATGACGGGTTTAGATACTACATGACGGGTTTAGATACTAGATGACGGGTTTAGATACTAGATGACGGGTTTAGATACTAGATGACGGGTTTAGATACTACATGACGGGTTTAGATACTAGATGACGGGTTTAGATACTAGATGACGGGTTTAGATACTACATGACGGGTTTAGATACTAGATGACAGGTTTAGATACTACATGACGGGTTTAGATACTACATGACGGGTTTAGATACTAGATGACAGGTTTAGATACTAGATGACGGGTTTAGATACTACATGACGGGTTTAGATACTACATGACGGGTTTAGATACTATATGACGGGTTTAGATACTACATGACGGGTTTAGATACTACATGACGGGTTTAGATACTACATGACGGGTTTAGATACTACATGACGGGTTTAGATACTACATGACGGGTTTAGATACTACATGACGGGTTTAGATACTAGATGACGGGTTTAGATACTAGATGACGGGTTTAGATACTACATGACGGGTTTAGATACTACATGACGGGTTTAGATACTACATGACGGGTTTAGATACTACATGACGGGTTTAGATACTACATGACGGGTTTAGATACTACATGACGGGTTTAGATACTACATGACGGGTTTAGATACTAGATGACGGGTTTAGATACTAGATGACGGGTTTAGATACTACATGACGGGTTTAGATACTACATGACGGGTTTAGATACTACATGACGGGTTTAGATACTACATGACGGGTTTAGATACTACATGACGTGTTTAGATACTACATGACGGGTTTAGATACTAGATGACGGGTTTAGATACTAGATTATATGTTTAGATACTACATGATATGTTTAGATACTACATGACGGGTTTAGATACTAGATGACGGGTTTAGATACTACATGACGGGTTTAGATACTACATGACGGGTTTAGATACTACATGACGGGTTTAGATACTAGATGACGGGTTTAGATACTAGATGACGGGTTTAGATACTACATGACGGGTTTAGATACTACATGACAGGTTTAGATACTACATGACGGGTTTAGATACTACATGACGGGTTTAGATACTACATGACGGGTTTAGATACTACATGACGGGTTTAGATACTACATGACGGGTTTAGATACTACATGACGGGTTTAGATACTACATGACGGGTTTAGATACTAGATTATATGTTTAGATACTACATGACGGGTTTAGATACTACATGACGGGTTTAGATACTACATGACAGGTTTAGATACTACATGACAGGTTTAGATACTACATGACGGGTTTAGATACTACATGACGGGTTTAGATACTACATGACGGGTTTAGATACTAGATGACGGGTTTAGATACTACATGACGGGTTTAGATACTACATGACGGGTTTAGATACTACATGACGGGTTTAGATACTAGATGACGGGTTTAGATACTACATGACAGGTTTAGATACTACATGACGGGTTTAGATACTACATGACGGGTTTAGATACTACATGACGGGTTTAGATACTAGATGACAGGTTTAGATACTACATGACGGGTTTAGATACTACATGACGGGTTTAGATACTAGATGACAGGTTTAGATACTACATGACGGGTTTAGATACTACATGACGGGTTTAGATACTACATGACGGGTTTAGATACTACATGACGGGTTTAGATACTACATGACGGGTTTAGATACTACATGACAGGTTTAGATACTAGATGACGGGTTTAGATACTACATGACGGGTTTAGATACTACATGACGGGTTTAGATACTACATGACGGGTTTAGATACTACATGACGGGTTTAGATACTACATGACGGGTTTAGATACTACATGACGGGTTTAGATACTACATGACGGGTTTAGATACTACATGACGGGTTTAGATACTAGATGACGGGTTTAGATACTAGATGACAGGTTTAGATACTAGATGACGGGTTTAGATACTAGATGACGGGATTAGATACTAGATGACAGGTTTAGATACTAGATGACGGGTTTAGATACTAGATGACGGGTTTAGATACTAGATGACGGGTTTAGATACTAGATGACGGGTTTAGATACTAGATGACAGGTTTAGATACTAGATGACGGGTTTAGATACTAGATGACAGGTTTAGATACTACATGACGGGTTTAGATACTACATGACGGGTTTAGATACTAGATGACAGGTTTAGATACTAGATGACGGGTTTAGATACTACATGACGGGTTTAGATACAACATGACGGGTTTAGATACTATATGACAGGTTTAGATACTACATGACAGGTTTAGATACTAGATGACGGGTTTAGATACTAGATGACAGGTTTAGATACTAGATGACGGGTTTAGATACTACATGACGGGTTTAGATACTACATGACGGGTTTAGATACTAGATGACGGGTTTAGATACTAGATGATATGTTTAGATACTACATGATATGTTTAGATACTACATGACGGGTTTAGATACTAGATGACGGGTTTAGATACTACATGACGGGTTTAGATACTACATGACGGGTTTAGATACTACATGACGGGTTTAGATACTAGATGACAGGTTTAGATACTACATGACGGGTTTAGATACTACATGACGGGTTTAGATACTACATGACAGGTTTAGATACTACATGACGGGTTTAGATACTAGATGACGGGTTTAGATACTAGATTATATGTTTAGATACTACATGATATGTTTAGATATTACATGACGTGTTTAGATACTACATGACGGGTTTAGATACTACATGACGGGTTTAGATACTAGATTATATGTTTAGATACTACATGACGGGTTTAGATACTACATGACGGGTTTAGATACTATATGACAGGTTTAGATACTACATGACAGGTTTAGATACTAGATGACGGGTTTAGATACTAGATGACAGGTTTAGATACTAGATGACGGGTTTAGATACTACATGACGGGTTTAGATACTACATGACGGGTTTAGATACTACATGACGGGTTTAGATACTAGATGACGGGTTTAGATACTAGATTATATGTTTAGATACTACATGATATGTTTAGATACTACATGACGGGTTTAGATACTAGATGACGGGTTTAGATACTACATGACGGGTTTAGATACTACATGACGGGTTTAGATACTACATGACGGGTTTAGATACTACATGACGGGTTTAGATACTAGATGACAGGTTTAGATACTAGATGACGGGTTTAGATACTACATGACGGGTTTAGATACTACATGACGGGTTTAGATACTACATGACGGGTTTAGATACTACATGACGGGTTTAGATACTACATGACAGGTTTAGATACTAGATGACGGGTTTAGATACTAGATGACGGGTTTAGATACTACATGACGGGTTTAGATACTACATGACGGGTTTAGATACTACATGACGGGTTTAGATACTACATGACGGGTTTAGATACTAGATGACAGGTTTAGATACTAGATGACGGGTTTAGATACTATATGACGGGTTTAGATACTACATGACGGGTTTAGATACTACATGACGGGTTTAGATACTACATGACGGGTTTAGATACTACATGACGGGTTTAGATACTAGATGACGGGTTTAGATACTAGATTATATGTTTAGATACTACATGATATGTTTAGATACTACATGACGGGTTTAGATACTAGATGACGGGTTTAGATACTACATGACGGGTTTAGATACTACATGACGGGTTTAGATACTACATGACGGGTTTAGATACTACATGACGGGTTTAGATACTACATGACGTGTTTAGATACTACATGACGGGTTTAGATACTAGATGACGGGTTTAGATACTAGATTATATGTTTAGATACTACATGATATGTTTAGATACTACATGACGGGTTTAGATACTACATGACGGGTTTAGATACTACATGACGGGTTTAGATACTAGATTATATGTTTAGATACTAGATCACGGGTTTAGATACTAGATGACGGGTTTAGATACTAGATTATATGTTTAGATACTACATGATATGTTTAGATACTACATGACGGGTTTAGATACTAGATGACGGGTTTAGATACTACATGACAGGTTTAGATACTACATGACGGGTTTAGATACTACATGACGGGTTTAGATACTACATGACGGGTTTAGATACTAGATGACAGGTTTAGATACTACATGACGGGTTTAGATACTACATGACGGGTTTAGATACTAGATGACAGGTTTAGATACTACATGACGGGTTTAGATACTACATGACGGGTTTAGATACTACATGACGGGTTTAGATACTACATGACGGGTTTAGATACTACATGACGGGTTTAGATACTAGATGACGGGTTTAGATACTAGATTATATGTTTAGATACTACATGATATGTTTAGATACTACATGACGGGTTTAGATACTAGATGACGGGTTTAGATACTACATGACAGGTTTAGATACTACATGACGGGTTTAGATACTACATGACGGGTTTAGATACTACATGACGGGTTTAGATACTAGATGACAGGTTTAGATACTACATGACGGGTTTAGATACTACATGACGGGTTTAGATACTAGATGACAGGTTTAGATACTACATGACGGGTTTAGATACTACATGACGGGTTTAGATACTACATGACGGGTTTAGATACTACATGACGGGTTTAGATACTACATGACGGGTTTAGATACTAGATGACGGGTTTAGATACTAGATTATATGTTTAGATACTACATGATATGTTTAGATACTACATGACGGGTTTAGATACTACATGACGGGTTTAGATACTAGATGACGGGTTTAGATACTAGATTATATGTTTAGATACTACATGATATGTTTAGATACTACATGACGGGTTTAGATACTACATGACGGGTTTAGATACTACATGACGGGTTTAGATACTAGATTATATGTTTAGATACTACATGATATGTTTAGATACTACATGACGGGTTTAGATACTACATGACGGGTTTAGATACTACATGACGGGTTTAGATACTACATGACGGGTTTAGATACTACATAACGGGTTTAGATACAACATGACGGGTTTAGATACTACATGACGGGTTTAGATACTAGATGACAGGTTTAGATACTAGATGACGGGTTTAGAAACTACATGACGGGTTTAGATACTACATGACGGGTTTACATACTACATGACGGGTTTAGATACTACATGACGGGTTTAGATACTACATGACGGGTTTAGATACTAGATGACAGGTTTAGATACTAGATGACAGGTTTAGATACTACATGACAGGTTTAGATACTAGATGACGGGTTTAGATACTAGATGACAGGTTTAGATACTAGATGACAGGTTTAGATACTAGATGACGGGTTTAGATACTACATGACGGGTTTAGATACTACATGACGGGTTTAGATACTACATGACGGGTTTAGATACTACATGACAGGTTTAGATACTACATGACAGGTTTAGATACTAGATGACGGGTTTAGATACTAGATGACAGGTTTAGATACTAGATGACGGGTTTAGATACTAGATGACGGGATTGGATACTAGATGACAGGTTTAGATACTAGATGACGGGTTTAGATACTAGATGACGGGTTTAGATACTAGATGACGGGTTTAGATACTAGATGACGGGTTTAGATACTAGATGACAGGTTTAGATACTAGATGACGGGTTTAGATACTAGATGACAGGTTTAGATACTACATGACGGGTTTAGATACTACATGACGGGTTTAGATACTAGATGACAGGTTTAGATACTAGATGACGGGTTTAGATACTACATGACGGGTTTAGATACAACATGACGGGTTTAGATACTATATGACAGGTTTAGATACTACATGACAGGTTTAGATACTAGATGACGGGTTTAGATACTAGATGACAGGTTTAGATACTAGATGACGGGTTTAGATACTACATGACGGGTTTAGATACTACATGACGGGTTTAGATACTAGATGACGGGTTTAGATACTAGATTATATGTTTAGATACTACATGATATGTTTAGATACTACATGACGGGTTTAGATACTAGATGACGGGTTTAGATACTACATGACGGGTTTAGATACTACATGACGGGTTTAGATACTACATGACGGGTTTAGATACTACATGACGGGTTTAGATACTAGATGACAGGTTTAGATACTAGATGACGGGTTTAGATACTACATGACGGGTTTAGATACTACATGACGGGTTTAGATACTACATGACGGGTTTAGATACTACATGACGGGTTTAGATACTACATGACGGGTTTAGATACTACATGACGGGTTTAGATACTAGATGACGGGTTTAGATACTAGATTATATATTTAGATACTACATGATATGTTTAGATACTACATGACGGGTTTAGATTCTAGATGACGGGTTTAGATACTACATGACGGGTTTAGATACTACATGACGGGTTTAGATACTACATGACGGGTTTAGATACTAGATGACAGGTTTAGATACTACATGACGGGTTTAGATACTACATGACGGGTTTAGATACTACATGACAGGTTTAGATACTACATGACGGGTTTAGATACTAGATGACGGGTTTAGATACTAGATTATATGTTTAGATACTACATGATATGTTTAGATATTACATGACGTGTTTAGATACTACATGACGGGTTTAGATACTACATGACGGGTTTAGATACTAGATTATATGTTTAGATACTACATGACGGGTTTAGATACTACATGACGGGTTTAGATACTACATGACGGGTTTAGATACTAGATGACGGGTTTAGATACTAGATTATATGTTTAGATACTACATGATATGTTTAGATACTACATGACGGGTTTAGATACTAGATGACAGGTTTAGATACTAGATGACGGGTTTAGATACTACATGACGGGTTTAGATACTACATGACGGGTTTAGATACTACATGACGGGTTTAGATACTACATGACGGGTTTAGATACTACATGACGGGTTTAGATACTAGATGACGGGTTTAGATACTACATGACGGGTTTAGATACTACATGACGGGTTTAGATACTACATGACGGGTTTAGATACTAGATGACGGGTTTAGATACTAGATGACAGGTTTAGATACTAGATGACAGGTTTAGATACTACATGACGGGTTTAGATACTACATGACGGGTTTAGATACTACATGACGGGTTTAGATACTACATGACAGGTTTAGATACTAGATGACGGGTTTAGATACTACATGACGGGTTTAGATACTAGATGACAGGTTTAGATACTAGATGACGGGTTTAGATACTAGATGACGGGTTTAGATACTAGATGACGGGTTTAGATACTAGATGACGGGTTTAGATACTACATGACGGGTTTAGATACTACATGACGGGTTTAGATACTACATGACGGGTTTAGATACTAGATGACGGGTTTAGATACTAGATTATATGTTTAGATACTACATGATATGTTTAGATACTACATGACGGGTTTAGATACTAGATGACGGGTTTAGATACTACATGACGGGTTTAGATACTACATGACGGGTTTAGATACTACATGACGGGTTTAGATACTACATGACGGGTTTAGATACTACATGACGGGTTTAGATACTACATGACGGGTTTAGATACTAGATGACAGGTTTAGATACTACATGACGGGTTTAGATACTACATGACGGGTTTAGATACTACATGACGGGTTTAGATACTACATGACGGGTTTAGATACTACATGACGGGTTTAGATACTAGATGACGGGTTTAGATACTAGATTATATGTTTAGATACTACATGATATGTTTAGATACTACATGACGGGTTTAGATACTACATGACGGGTTTAGATACTAGATGACGGGTTTAGATACTAATGACGGGTTTAGATACTACATGACGGTTTAGATACTACATGACGGGTTTAGATACTACATGACGTGTTTAGATACTACATGACGGGTTTAGATACTACATGACGGGTTTAGATACTAGATTATATGTTTAGATACTACATGATATGTTTAGATACTACATGACGGGTTTAGATACTACATGACGGGTTTAGATACTACATGACGGGTTTAGATACTACATGACGGGTTTAGATACTACATGACGGGTTTAGATACTACATGACGGGTTTAGATACTACATGACGGGTTTAGATACTAGATGACAGGTTTAGATACTAGATGACGGGTTTAGATACTACATGACGGGTTTAGATACTACATGACGGGTTTAGATACTACATGACGGGTTTAGATACTACATGACGGGTTTAGATACTACATGACGGGTTTAGATACTAGATGACGGGTTTAGATACTAGATGACGGGTTTAGATACTACATGACAGGTTTAGATACTACATGACGGGTTTAGATACTAGATGACGGGTTTAGATACTACATGACGGGTTTAGATACTAGATGACGGGTTTAGATACTACATGACGGGTTTAGATACTACATGACGGGTTTAGATACTACATGACGGGTTTAGATACTACATGACAGGTTTAGATACTACATGA
The DNA here is from genome assembly GCF_029448725.1 of Salvelinus fontinalis. Classification (NCBI taxonomy): domain Eukaryota; kingdom Metazoa; phylum Chordata; class Actinopteri; order Salmoniformes; family Salmonidae; genus Salvelinus; species Salvelinus fontinalis. The sequence goes on from NW_026601073.1 coordinate 72,436, forward strand.
CGGGTTTAGATACTAGATGACGGGTTTAGATACTAGATGACAGGTTTAGATACTACATGACAGGTTTAGATACTACATGACAGGTTTAGATACTAGATGACGGGTTTAGATACTACATGACAGGTTTAGATACTAGATGACGGGTTTAGATACTACATGACGGGTTTAGATACTAGATGACGGGTTTAGATACTAGATGACAGGTTTAGATACTACATGATATGTTTAGATACTACATGACGGGTTTAGATACTAGATGACGGGTTTAGATACTACATGACGGGTTTAGATACTACATGACGGGTTTAGATACTACATGACGGGTTTAGATACTACATGACGGGTTTAGATACTAGATGACAGGTTTAGATACTACATGACGGGTTTAGATACTACATGACGGGTTTAGATACTAGATGACAGGTTTAGATACTACATGACGGGTTTAGATACTACATGACGGGTTTAGATACTACATGACGGGTTTAGATACTACATGACGGGTTTAGATACTACATGACGGGTTTAGATACTAGATGACGGGTTTAGATACTAGATTATATGTTTAGATACTACATGATATGTTTAGATACTACATGACGGGTTTAGATACTAGATGACGGGTTTAGATACTAGATTATATGTTTAGATACTACATGATATGTTTAGATACTACATGACGGGTTTAGATACTACATGACGGGTTTAGATACTACATGACGGGTTTAGATACTAGATTATATGTTTAGATACTACATGATATGTTTAGATACTACATGACGGGTTTAGATACTACATGACGGGTTTAGATACTACATGACGGGTTTAGATACTACATGACGGGTTTAGATACTACATAACGGGTTTAGATACAACATGACGGGTTTAGATACTACATGACGGGTTTAGATACTAGATGACAGGTTTAGATACTAGATGACGGGTTTAGAAACTACATGACGGGTTTAGATACTACATGACGGGTTTAGATACTACATGACGGGTTTAGATACTACATGACGGGTTTAGATACTACATGACGGGTTTAGATACTAGATGACAGGTTTAGATACTAGATGACAGGTTTAGATACTACATGACAGGTTTAGATACTAGATGACGGGTTTAGATACTAGATGACAGGTTTAGATACTAGATGACAGGTTTAGATACTAGATGACGGGTTTAGATACTACATGACGGGTTTAGATACTACATGACGGGTTTAGATACTACATGACGGGTTTAGATACTACATGACAGGTTTAGATACTACATGACAGGTTTAGATACTAGATGACGGGTTTAGATACTAGATGACAGGTTTAGATACTAGATGACGGGTTTAGATACTAGATGACGGGATTAGATACTAGATGACAGGTTTAGATACTAGATGACGGGTTTAGATACTAGATGACGGGTTTAGATACTAGATGACGGGTTTAGATACTAGATGACGGGTTTAGATACTAGATGACAGGTTTAGATACTAGATGACGGGTTTAGATACTAGATGACAGGTTTAGATACTACATGACGGGTTTAGATACTACATGACGGGTTTAGATACTAGATGACAGGTTTAGATACTAGATGACGGGTTTAGATACTACATGACGGGTTTAGATACAACATGACGGGTTTAGATACTATATGACAGGTTTAGATACTACATGACAGGTTTAGATACTAGATGACGGGTTTAGATACTAGATGACAGGTTTAGATACTAGATGACGGGTTTAGATACTACATGACGGGTTTAGATACTACATGACGGGTTTAGATACTAGATGACGGGTTTAGATACTAGATGATATGTTTAGATACTACATGATATGTTTAGATACTACATGACGGGTTTAGATACTAGATGACGGGTTTAGATACTACATGACGGGTTTAGATACTACATGACGGGTTTAGATACTACATGACGGGTTTAGATACTACATGACGGGTTTAGATACTAGATGACAGGTTTAGATACTAGATGACGGGTTTAGATACTACATGACGGGTTTAGATACTACATGACGGGTTTAGATACTACATGACGGGTTTAGATACTACATGACGGGTTTAGATACTACATGACGGGTTTAGATACTTCATGACGGGTTTAGATACTAGATGACGGGTTTAGATACTAGATTATATATTTAGATACTACATGATATGTTTAGATACTACATGACGGGTTTAGATACTAGATGACGGGTTTAGATACTACATGACGGGTTTAGATACTACATGACGGGTTTAGATACTACATGACGGGTTTAGATACTAGATGACAGGTTTAGATACTACATGACGGGTTTAGATACTACATGACGGGTTTAGATACTACATGACAGGTTTAGATACTACATGACGGGTTTAGATACTAGATGACGGGTTTAGATACTAGATTATATGTTTAGATACTACATGATATGTTTAGATATTACATGACGTGTTTAGATACTACATGACGGGTTTAGATACTACATGACGGGTTTAGATACTAGATTATATGTTTAGATACTACATGACGGGTTTAGATACTACATGACGGGTTTAGATACTACATGACGGGTTTAGATACTACATGACGGGTTTAGATACTAGATGACGGGTTTAGATACTAGATGACAGGTTTAGATACTACATGACGGGTTTAGATACTACATGACAGGTTTAGATACTACATGACGGGTTTAGATACTACATGACGGGTTTAGATACTAGATGACGGGTTTAGATACTACATGACGGGTTTAGATACTACATGACGGGTTTAGATACTACATGACGGGTTTAGATACTAGATGACGGGTTTAGATACTACATGACGGGTTTAGATACTACATGACGGGTTTAGATACTACATGACGGGTTTAGATACTACATGACGGGTTTAGATACTAGATGACAGGTTTAGATACTAGATGACGGGTTTAGATACTACATGACGGGTTTAGATACTACATGACGGGTTTAGATACTACATGACGGGTTTAGATACTACATGACGGGTTTAGATACTACATGACAGGTTTAGATACTAGATGACGGGTTTAGATACTAGATGACGGGTTTAGATACTACATGACGGGTTTAGATACTACATGACGGGTTTAGATACTACATGACGGGTTTAGATACTACATGACGGGTTTAGATACTAGATGACAGGTTTAGATACTAGATGACGGGTTTAGATACTATATGACGGGTTTAGATACTACATGACGGGTTTAGATACTACATGACGGGTTTAGATACTACATGACGGGTTTAGATACTACATGACGGGTTTAGATACTACATGACGGGTTTAGATACTACATGACGGGTTTAGATACTAGATTATATGTTTAGATACTACATGATATGTTTAGATACTACATGACGGGTTTAGATACTAGATGACGGGTTTAGATACTACATGACAGGTTTAGATACTACATGACGGGTTTAGATACTACATGACGGGTTTAGATACTACATGACGGGTTTAGATACTAGATGACAGGTTTAGATACTACATGACGGGTTTAGATACTACATGACGGGTTTAGATACTAGATGACAGGTTTAGATACTACATGACGGGTTTAGATACTACATGACGGGTTTAGATACTACATGACGGGTTTAGATACTACATGACGGGTTTAGATACTACATGACGGGTTTAGATACTAGATGACGGGTTTAGATACTAGATTATATGTTTAGATACTACATGATATGTTTAGATACTACATGACGGGTTTAGATACTAGATGACGGGTTTAGATACTAGATTATATGTTTAGATACTACATGATATGTTTAGATACTACATGACGTGTTTAGATACTACATGACGGGTTTAGATACTACATGACGGGTTTAGATACTAGATTATATGTTTAGATACTACATGATATGTTTAGATACTACATGACGGGTTTAGATACTACATGACGGGTTTAGATACTACATGACGGGTTTAGATACTACATGACGGGTTTAGATACTACATAACGGGTTTAGATACTACATGACGGGTTTAGATACTACATGACGGGTTTAGATACTAGATGACAGGTTTAGATACTAGATGACGGGTTTAGAAACTACATGACGGGTTTAGATACTACATGACGGGTTTAGATACTACATGACGGGTTTAGATACTACATGACGGGTTTAGATACTACATGACGGGTTTAGATACTAGATGACAGGTTTAGATACTAGATGACAGGTTTAGATACTACATGACAGGTTTAGATACTAGATGACGGGTTTAGATACTAGATGACAGGTTTAGATACTAGATGACAGGTTTAGATACTAGATGACGGGTTTAGATACTACATGACGGGTTTAGATACTACATGACGGGTTTAGATACTACATGACGGGTTTAGATACTACATGACAGGTTTAGATACTACATGACAGGTTTAGATACTAGATGACGGGTTTAGATACTAGATGACAGGTTTAGATACTAGATGACGGGTTTAGATACTAGATGACGGGATTAGATACTAGATGACAGGTTTAGATACTAGATGACGGGTTTAGATACTAGATGACGGGTTTAGATACTAGATGACGGGTTTAGATACTAGATGACGGGTTTAGATACTAGATGACAGGTTTAGATACTAGATGACGGGTTTAGATACTAGATGACAGGTTTAGATACTACATGACGGGTTTAGATACTACATGACGGGTTTAGATACTAGATGACAGGTTTAGATACTAGATGACGGGTTTAGATACTACATGACGGGTTTAGATACAACATGACGGGTTTAGATACTATATGACAGGTTTAGATACTACATGACAGGTTTAGATACTAGATGACGGGTTTAGATACTAGATGACAGGTTTAGATACTAGATGACGGGTTTAGATACTACATGACGGGTTTAGATACTACATGACGGGTTTAGATACTAGATGACGGGTTTAGATACTAGATGATATGTTTAGATACTACATGATATGTTTAGATACTACATGACGGGTTTAGATACTAGATGACGGGTTTAGATACTACATGACGGGTTTAGATACTACATGACGGGTTTAGATACTACATGACGGGTTTAGATACTACATGACGGGTTTAGATACTAGATGACAGGTTTAGATACTAGATGACGGGTTTAGATACTACATGACGGGTTTAGATACTACATGACGGGTTTAGATACTACATGACGGGTTTAGATACTACATGACGGGTTTAGATACTACATGACGGGTTTAGATACTTCATGACGGGTTTAGATACTAGATGACGGGTTTAGATACTAGATTATATATTTAGATACTACATGATATGTTTAGATACTACATGACGGGTTTAGATACTAGATGACGGGTTTAGATACTACATGACGGGTTTAGATACTACATGACGGGTTTAGATACTACATGACGGGTTTAGATACTAGATGACAGGTTTAGATACTACATGACGGGTTTAGATACTACATGACGGGTTTAGATACTACATGACAGGTTTAGATACTACATGACGGGTTTAGATACTAGATGACGGGTTTAGATACTAGATTATATGTTTAGATACTACATGATATGTTTAGATATTACATGACGTGTTTAGATACTACATGACGGGTTTAGATACTACATGACGGGTTTAGATACTAGATTATATGTTTAGATACTACATGACGGGTTTAGATACTACATGACGGGTTTAGATACTACATGACGGGTTTAGATACTACATGACGGGTTTAGATACTAGATGACGGGTTTAGATACTAGATGACAGGTTTAGATACTAGATGACGGGTTTAGATACTACATGACGGGTTTAGATACTACATGACGGGTTTAGATACTACATGACGGGTTTAGATACTAGATGACGGGTTTAGATACTAGATGACGTGTTTAGATACTACATGACGGGTTTAGATACTACATGACGGGTTTAGATACTAGATGACGGGTTTAGATACTACATGACGGGTTTAGATACTACATGACGGGTTTAGATACTACATGACGGGTTTAGATACTACATGACGGGTTTAGATACTAGATGACAGGTTTAGATACTAGATGACGGGTTTAGATACTACATGACGGGTTTAGATACTACATGACGGGTTTAGATACTACATGACGGGTTTAGATACTACATGACGGGTTTAGATACTACATGACAGGTTTAGATACTAGATGACGGGTTTAGATACTAGATGACGGGTTTAGATACTACATGACGGGTTTAGATACTACATGACGGGTTTAGATACTACATGACGGGTTTAGATACTACATGACGGGTTTAGATACTAGATGACAGGTTTAGATACTAGATGACGGGTTTAGATACTATATGACGGGTTTAGATACTACATGACGGGTTTAGATACTACATGACGGGTTTAGATACTACATGACGGGTTTAGATACTACATGACGGGTTTAGATACTACATGACGGGTTTAGATACTACATGACGGGTTTAGATACTAGATTATATGTTTAGATACTACATGATATGTTTAGATACTACATGACGGGTTTAGATACTAGATGACGGGTTTAGATACTACATGACGGGTTTAGATACTACATGACGGGTTTAGATACTACATGACGGGTTTAGATACTACATGACGGGTTTAGATACTACATGACGGGTTTAGATACTACATGACGTGTTTAGATACTACATGACGGGTTTAGATACTAGATGACGGGTTTAGATACTAGATTATATGTTTAGATACTACATGATAGGTTTAGATACTACATGACGGGTTTAGATACTACATGACGGGTTTAGATACTACATGACGGGTTTAGATACTAGATGACAGGTTTAGATACTAGATGACGGGTTTAGATACTAGATGACGGGTTTAGATACTAGATTATATGTTTAGATACTACATGATATGTTTAGATACTACATGACGGGTTTAGATACTAGATGACGGGTTTAGATACTACATGACAGGTTTAGATACTACATGACGGGTTTAGATACTACATGACGGGTTTAGATACTACATGACGGGTTTAGATACTAGATGACAGGTTTAGATACTACATGACGGGTTTAGATACTACATGACGGGTTTAGATACTAGATGACAGGTTTAGATACTACATGACGGGTTTAGATACTACATGACGGGTTTAGATACTACATGACGGGTTTAGATACTACATGACGGGTTTAGATACTACATGACGGGTTTAGATACTAGATGACGGGTTTAGATACTAGATTATATGTTTAGATACTACATGATATGTTTAGATACTACATGACGGGTTTAGATACTAGATGACGGGTTTAGATACTAGATTATATGTTTAGATACTACATGATATGTTTAGATACTACATGACGTGTTTAGATACTACATGACGGGTTTAGATACTACATGACGGGTTTAGATACTAGATTATATGTTTAGATACTACATGATATGTTTAGATACTACATGACGGGTTTAGATACTACATGACGGGTTTAGATACTACATGACGGGTTTAGATACTACATGACGGGTTTAGATACTACATAACGGGTTTAGATACTACATGACGGGTTTAGATACTACATGACGGGTTTAGATACTAGATGACAGGTTTAGATACTAGATGACGGGTTTAGAAACTACATGACGGGTTTAGATACTACATGACGGGTTTAGATACTACATGACGGGTTTAGATACTACATGACGGGTTTAGATACTACATGACGGGTTTAGATACTAGATGACAGGTTTAGATACTAGATGACAGGTTTAGATACTACATGACAGGTTTAGATACTAGATGACGGGTTTAGATACTACATGACGGGTTTAGATACTACATGACGGGTTTAGATACTACATGACGGGTTTAGATACTACATGACGGGTTTAGATACTACATGACGGGTTTAGATACTACATGACGGGTTTAGATACTACATGACAGGTTTAGATACTACATGACAGGTTTAGATACTAGATGACGGGTTTAGATACTAGATGACAGGTTTAGATACTAGATGACGGGTTTAGATACTAGATGACGGGATTAGATACTAGATGACAGGTTTAGATACTAGATGACGGGTTTAGATACTAGATGACGGGTTTAGATACTAGATGACGGGTTTAGATACTAGATGACGGGTTTAGATACTAGATGACAGGTTTAGATACTAGATGACGGGTTTAGATACTAGATGACAGGTTTAGATACTACATGACGGGTTTAGATACTACATGACGGGTTTAGATACTAGATGACAGGTT